>NW_027672875.1:0-280541 GCF_964194105.1 Spermophilus citellus | reverse complement strand
CATCATGTCCCATAGGAATCTACTTGCATTCATGTTAAACTGGGTCAGTTACTGTAGAAATATTAGGATTTCAGCACTAGGAAACAAATATGTATTTCAGGTGGATGACTATTTCGGAGAATAATCTTGTGAAAAGTTGATTATAAATCCACATATATGAACATGAATGAATTTAGGGAGTATATAATATGACACATACATTTCATATTTTGAAAAATCTGGAGAGTGTGTGTATGTGTGTGTGTGTGTGTGCGTGTGTGTGTATATATATATATATATATATATATATATATATATACACACAAAAAAAACACACACACACACAAACACAGACATTAAAGAGTAGAAATATATATGCCAATCGAAATTCATCATGAAATATTTATCATCCACAGATCCAAAAATATTTATTTTACTGAACATGTATTTATGTATCATGTTGTTCAAGTGGGAAGCTCACCTGGAGGTTGAATTCTCAGTTCCAACAGCGTTTAGGAGGAGTGATCTCTTCTCACAGTTTGTATCTGCCAAGTCAGCCACCTCACAAGAATGGATGTGGGATAGGAGGTAGGATTCTATATGTGCATGTAAAAATGCATGTTGCTGAATAGGCTACAGAGAAAGGGAGACAGGAATTCACATATTTGTTAACATTCAAAACACATGGAGAACTATTTCTATTAAATTGGACTAGATTTATAAAACCTACCCTTTATAAAGCCAAAGGCCAGTCCAACTATACACCAGGCCCCCTCTGAACAGCCTGTATTTCTATACTGTTGGAGTTATTTTTCTCCATCATATTAGTATTCGTAGTCACAATCTAGTATGGTATGGGTTAGTGTCAGGGATTCAGTATTTCGAACAGAAAATAGGAAAATGAATCCAATGTGTAGGCCAATATGTGCTACAAAAAAATCTTCCCACTCTCATCCAGAACATTGCCTTGACATTACCTTCACAATAAGTAAGACACAATTTGAGGAGAAGAGTTAGAAATGCTGTGAATACATATGTGGAATGGAAAATGCTCAGCAGTTCACAACCTTGGAGGTGGTAGACTAGTTTCCATGAGTAAGGGACAGGGTAAACACTCCACAAACGTGGAGCTCTGCTGGCCTAAAGACTTCGTGAGAAACTGCTTCTGAGTTTGGGCACTTGAAATAAATGTTGTTGTCAGGAGCTTTAGCTTCCTTTGTAGTGAGACCATCAAACCAGGTCTGCATCTATGTGACCTGGAGGACATGGTTTCTGATTTTCCAATGAACATGAGGCAGAAGTGCTGAATTCTCTCTTTGCAGGTAAACTGTGGCCACTGGGGTCTAAGTGTCTCCGTGTGTGGACTGTAAAGCCATTTGGTCATCCTCCACTTTTCCTGGTGTTTCTTGCTGCTGCACTGGGAGTTCGGAATTTGCTTCAGGAAATACAAGGAGTTCAACTGGGACACAGTGCTGGAGGGAGTTCTGTCACGTGTGGTGGGTCAAGGTCCTAGGAGAATGCACCAGCCAGGCTTCTATCCCACAGAGCTTGCCCCCTTGACCATAGCAACCTGATTCTGAACATTGCCCTGAAACCTCTCCATATAACAAGATGCCTTTACATAGAAGGGTCTGCTCACTGCACCATGTCAGTCACAAGCCATTTGGAAGCCAATGGCAGATCCACATGGCCCCACCACAGATGTTTTATCACACACCTGCACACCACTGCTCTAGGCCCACTACTCAGCAGGCCCCAACTTACTGGCATCTCTGTTTTACACCATTTTCATGAAACCCAGTCAATCAAGGCACTGTCTGGTACACTCATGATCAGCAACAGGACATCCAAAGGTTCTCCAGTGCCACCTGGTCATGGGAATTTCAAAAATGTCATGGTATTTATCTAGCTAGCCATTTTTAAAGGATGAAGTTGGAGGCACTGTGGGTTTCCATTCCTTCAGGAACCATTAAATGGTGAGGAAGCTCATTTCAACGAAAGCTCTGGGGAACTCTCACAAACAAGGCTTCCCAAAGAGTGGCCAAAAGGTCACAGGAAGCCAGGCCCATTGAGGTCTACAATGTGAGGTCCACGTGTGTTTGGACTCTCCACGATGGCTGCCAGGTCTTTAAGAATAAAATCATGTGATATCCGGGCTGAGATTCCCAGTGCTCTGTGGAAAGCCAGCCTGGGCCTAGATCTCACTTTCCAAGGGCGACTCTCATGCATGGCCTCCTAACATCCCGACACAATTCACGGCAATACTTCTCTGAGGTCAGTTCCAGAACTCAGTCTCCAAGGGGAATCACACCAGAGTTCAAGCCCAGGTGGACCCAGTCATCTCTTCCCACTGCCACACCACAATTCAAACCAAAACACTGCCACATGGCCCTCATCTTCTTCCATATAGACACTCATCATAACCTCTGGCTGGAGGTTTCCATGAGGGGCACAGCCCAAGACAGTGTCCACAATAAGCTCCCTTGCCTCTCATTTGCCTAATGTCAGGGTGGACTGGACACCCTTCCTGTGGACCTGGAGTGATCAAATAGGCCTGCCTTTAATACTGCTCTACTTCTCCAATTGGAGGCCTACTGACTGCCGGGTATAGATTCTTTGTGTGAACTGGAGTCATGAGAAAACCCAAGCACCTATGGGCTAGCCTCTGCATGGCTTTGAAGGACTCATTTGACACAAAGGATCCCTATTCTCACTTGATGGAGGTCAGGAACCTTACAGAGGAAGGCGAGAGACCTCATCCAGGATGACTGCTTTTGTGCCAATTTGGCTTTGGATGCACACATGGGATCTTTCTTTGGATCCACCAGGTGCTGACAATCTAAGCCACAGCCTCACACAGGGCCAAGAGGCTGATTCAGACACATCCCTTTGCAAAGCAATTAAGCAAAGAGCCACAGGTGATGCCCATTTATTTCCATTTGAAAACTGTTTTCTTCAGGCTTCACAAAGGGGTGCCCTGAGGCAAAGGCCTTCCTGACATTCAGGGCCACAGAAGGATAGGTAAGCCCAAGGCCCAAAGCAGGGTTTCTCCAGGGAGACTTTACTGGTCACACTGATATCTGAGTTTTCTGAGATGCTCACCATTCCTTTCAACTATCCAATACATGGCCATGTCACCGAGCTTGGAGGTGGTACATATCTTGGACACAAAACCATGAGCCTATTCTGGAGAGTGGCCAGAATTCAGGAAGAAAACAGGAACTTAGGAAGATAGTAGGTGTTGCCCATCCATAAGGCAAGCCGCAGTCCATTCATAAATTGGGCAGGATGAATGCTGGGAAGCTTTCTACTAGACAGGACACATCCATTGATGCATTCTCTTTTCTAATGTCTACAACCAGGGACACAGTGGGATACACAAACATAGAAACACTCGCCTTGTCAAAAGCCTTACTAGAAACAGTCCACTCCAAACCAAACAAACCGCCTTTCCTACCTATTCTCAGAACATGAGACAAAACCACAAACTCACACCCACACCCACAAAGGCACCTCCTTCCAAGTTGGTCTGTGACTACCCGGAGTGTCGTCTGACTGGTGGGCCATACTATGTTCCCCCGAAAGGGCCTGTCCTGTCTCACATCTGGCCTCCTTGGCCAACTCTGTGAAGTTGTCAGGAGCCAGCGGTGAGCCACTACCTGCTTTCTCTGGAAAGGCCCCTCTGCAGAGCTTTCCTGGCATTTGGCCATCCTCACCTCAGTGGGTACCAAGAAAGACTGACTCTGTCCTTGGTAAATCCAAACAAGTGAGCCCACTGGGACTGGGACTGGGACTGGCTCTGGGTGCCTGGCTTCCTGGATCCCAAGTTCAGAGAGTTCCATCACCAAGGAAGTGAGGTGAGGTCACTTCCTTCAGGAACTGAATGAGGTCACTGCCTTGGCAACCACTGTGTCCTAACAGTTGCTTCCAAGGCTCCCATGAGATGGAGGCTGCCCCTCCTTCCTGTGACACTTTCACAAGTTAGAATGGAATATCAACCATAGGCACCAAGGAACAGCTCTCCACACAGGCCTGCTTTGGTCCATCTTGTCTACATTAAGAAGAGAGAGGCTCATTCAGACACATCCCTTCATCCCGACCAGGAGGTTTGCCATGGAAGATGACTTCTGCTCTCTCAGGTCCTTCATAGCTGCCTACATCTTCTCCAGGGATCATTTCTGCATGGACCTTTGAGGTTCTCAGCAGGTGGAAGATCCCCCACATTCCTGTATTGTAAGACCCACTCTGTCCCTGCTCTTCTGTAAAGTTAGATTGAGGGAACAGTGTATGGTTAGGGTTAAGAACCTGTTTGGCTTAGGAATCACTCTGCTGGATGAAGAATGGTATTGGGAACCTGCGATATTTATAATAATATATAGGTGAAATATATGTATGAAAACAGAAATCCAAGTAAGATTTGAAGGCCAGAAGGGCATTGGGCCCTTGATTGGGATACTTAGCTTTGAATGACTTTCTGCACAGATGTCTCAGATAAATCGATACACAATGGCATAGGACCTTGTACCTTGGATGATTGAATGTAGAAGAGAACATCCAGTCAAAAAGGGATAGTAGGTAGGATTAGGAAGATAGTTGGTAAGTTTTGGAAGAAGAGTGAGTATGCAATTTGGACCAAAAGTTCTTTAGCAATAGGGTGTCGGTTAGAGAGTGAATGTAAACGTCAGCACATGTGAAGAGTCAGTCACAATGATGAACTGGGGAACATATGTAGGAAAGCAGATATCAATAGAGACATTAGGAAATCAGGCAAAGTATAAAGTGAGTGAGTGGATTAGACATTTTCAACAGGGTTGAGGTTGAATATATCATCTTAGGAAGAAACAAATGTGTAGTCACCAATAGCATTGACATTTGAGATCATTAGGCAACCTGGACAAGGATGTTTTTAGTAATCCATGCTCACTTTCCAATGAGGCTTTGGTGCAATCATAAGTGTGACCTTTGCATTTTGTGTCCAGAATATCACTGTGATAAAATGTATATGTAGATCAGGTGACATGAGTGTTTCTTCCACCATTTCTGGGAGTAATATGTTGAAGACATATAAATTAGCCTTTGGGGGTACAAATAGGTGTACCCTGGGTCTATGAATATAGAGATAATGCATGAATAGACCATACTGTGAATAAATATTATAACAGGTTCCAATTTAAATAATGGATTGCATTGATATCTGAAAATATATAGGAAATCTAATATTGATACACAACCATTCATTCTAACCAGTTATACATCTAATGGTGATATTGGGGTTATGGTTTACCATGAAGGGGGTGTGAGTTTTGCTTCACAAGGGATTATGGAAATGGAAAAGAATGTGTTTGGAAAGAAGTCTCATGAAAAGACCAGTCAAGAAACGTGGAGGAATACATGTGTTCTGAAGCAGGAAGTGATTGAAAGGGAAATAAATGCCTAGAAATTTGTGAACTTGAGGATGAAATACATATCCTATGATGTGCATCAACTGAAGAAATAGTAATGTACCAGTGTTGAATAAAAATGAACGTCAAAATACACATCATGTCCCATAGGAATCTACTTGCATTCATGTTAAACTGGGTCAGTTACTGTAGAAATATTAGGATTTCAGCACTAGGAAACAAATATGTATTTCAGGTGGATGACTATTTCTGAGAATAATCTTGTGAAAAGTTGATTATAAATCCACATATATGAACATGAATGAATTTAGGGAGTATATAATATGACACATACATTTCATATTTTGAAAAATCTGGAGAGTGTGTGTATGTGTGTGTGTGTGTGCGTGTGTGTGTATATATATATATATATATATATATATATATATATATACACAAAAAAAACAACACACACACACAAACACAGACATTAAAGAGTAGAAATATATATGCCAATCGAAATTCATCATGAAATATTTATCATCCACAGATCCAAAAATATTTATTTTACTGAACATGTATTTATGTATCATGTTGTTCAAGTGGGAAGCTCACCTGGAGGTTGAATTCTCAGTTCCAACAGCATTTAGGAGGAGTGATCTCTTCTCACAGTTTGTATCTGCCAAGTCAGCCACCTCACAAGAATGGACGTGGGATAGGAGGTAGGATTCTATATGTGCATGTAAAAATGCATGTTGCTGAATAGGCTACAGAGAAAGGGAGACAGGAATTCACATATTTGTTAACATTCAAAACACATGGAGAACTATTTCTATTAAATTGGACTAGATTTATAAAACCTACCCTTTATAAAGCCAAAGGCCAGTCCAACTATACACCAGGCCCCCTCTGAACAGCCTGTATTTCTATACTGTTGGAGTTATTTTTCTCCATCATATTAGTATTCGTAGTCACAATCTAGTATGGTATGGGTTAGTGTCAGGGATTCAGTATTTCGAACAGAAAATAGGAAAATGAATCCAATGTGTAGGCCAATATGTGCTACAAAAAAATCTTCCCACTCTCATCCAGAACATTGCCTTGACATTACCTTCACAATAAGTAAGACACAATTTGAGGAGAAGAGTTAGAAATGCTGTGAATACATATGTGGAATGGAAAATGCTCAGCAGTTAACAACCTTGGAGGTGGTAGACTAGTTTCCATGAGTAAGGGACAGGGTAAACACTCCACAAACGTGGAGCTCTGCTGGCCTAAAGACTTCGTGAGAAACTGCTTCTGAGTTTGGGCACTTGAAATAAATGTTGTTGTCAGGAGCTTTAGCTTCCTTTGTAGTGAGACCATCAAACCAGGTCTGCATCTATGTGACCTGGAGGACATGGTTTCTGATTTTCCAATGAACATGAGGCAGAAGTGCTGAATTCTCTCTTTGCAGGTAAACTGTGGCCACTGGGGTCTAAGTGTCTCCGTGTGTGGACTGTAAAGCCATTTGGTCATCCTCCACTTTTCCTGGTGTTTCTTGCTGTTGCACTGGGAGTTCGGAATTTGCTTCAGGAAATACAAGGAGTTCAACTGGGACACAGTGCTGGAGGGAGTTCTGTCACGTGTGGTGGGTCAAGGTCCTAGGAGAATGCACCAGCCAGGCTTCTATCCCACAGAGCTTGCCCCCTTGACCATAGCAACCTGATTCTGAACATTGCCCTGAAACCTCTCCATATAACAAGATGCCTTTACATAGAAGGGTCTGCTCACTGCACCATGTCAGTCACAAGCCATTTGGAAGCCAATGGCAGATCCACATGGCCCCACCACAGATGTTTTATCACACACCTGCACACCACTGCTCTAGGCCCACTACTCAGCAGGCCCCAACTTACTGGCATCTCTGTTTTACACCATTTTCATGAAACCCAGTCAATCAAGGCACTGTCTGGTACACTCATGATCAGCAACAGGACATCCAAAGGTTCTCCAGTGCCACCTGGTCATGGGAATTTCAAAAATGTCATGGTATTTATCTAGCTAGCCATTTTTAAAGGATGAAGTTGGAGGCACTGTGTGTTTCCATTCCTTCAGGAACCATTAAATGGTGAGGAAGCTCATTTCAACGAAAGCTCTGGGGAACTCTCACAAACAAGGCTTCCCAAAGAGTGGCCAAAAGGTCACAGGAAGCCAGGCCCATTGAGGTCTACAATGTGAGGTCCACGTGTGTTTGGACTCTCCACGATGGCTGCCAGGTCTTTAAGAATAAAATCATGTGATATCCGGGCTGAGATTCCCAGTGCTCTGTGGAAAGCCAGCCTGGGCCTAGATCTCACTTTCCAAGGGCGACTCTCATGCGTGGCCTCCTAACATCCCGACACAATTCACGGCAATACTTCTCTGAGGTCAGTTCCAGAACTCAGTCTCCAAGGGGAATCACACCAGAGTTCAAGCCCAGGTGGACCCAGTCATCTCTTCCCACTGCCACACCACAATTCAAACCAAAACACTGCCACATGGCCCTCATCTTCTTCCATATAGACACTCATCATAACCTCTGGCTGGAGGTTTCCATGAGGGGCACAGCCCAAGACAGTGTCCACAATAAGCTCCCTTGCCTCTCATTTGCCTAATGTCAGGGTGGACTGGACACCCTTCCTGTGGACCTGGAGTGATCAAATAGGCCTGCCTTTAATACTGCTCTACTTCTCCAATTGGAGGCCTACTGACTGCCGGGTATAGATTCTTTGTGTGAACTGGAGTCATGAGAAAACCCAAGCACCTATGGGCTAGCCTCTGCATGGCTTTGAAGGACTCATTTGACACAAAGGATCCCTATTCTCACTTGATGGAGGTCAGGAACCTTACAGAGGAAGGCGAGAGACCTCATCCAGGATGACTGCTTTTGTGCCAATTTGGCTTTGGATGCACACATGGGATCTTTCTTTGGATCCACCAGGTGCTGACAATCTAAGCCACAGCCTCACACAGGGCCAAGAGGCTGATTCAGACACATCCCTTTGCAAAGCAATTAAGCAAAGAGCCACAGGTGATGCCCATTTATTTCCATTTGAAAACTGTTTTCTTCAGGCTTCACAAAGGGGTGCCCTGAGGCAAAGGCCTTCCTGACATTCAGGGCCACAGAAGGATAGGTAAGCCCAAGGCCCAAAGCAGGGTTTCTCCAGGGAGACTTTACTGGTCACACTGATATCTGAGTTTTCTGAGATGCTCACCATTCCTTTCAACTATCCAATACATGGCCATGTCACCGAGCTTGGAGGTGGTACATATCTTGGACACAAAACCATGAGCCTATTCTGGAGAGTGGCCAGAATTCAGGAAGAAAACAGGAACTTAGGAAGATAGTAGGTGTTGCCCATCCATAAGGCAAGCCGCAGTCCATTCATAAATTGGGCAGGATGAATGCTGGGAAGCTTTCTACTAGACAGGACACATCCATTGATGCATTCTCTTTTCTAATGTCTACAACCAGGGACACAGTGGGATACACAAACATAGAAACACTCGCCTTGTCAAAAGCCTTACTAGAAACAGTCCACTCCAAACCAAACAAACCGCCTTTCCTACCTATTCTCAGAACATGAGACAAAACCACAAACTCACACCCACACCCACAAAGGCACCTCCTTCCAAGTTGGTCTGTGACTACCCGGAGTGTCGTCTGACTGGTGGGCCATACTATGTTCCCCCGAAAGGGCCTGTCCTGTCTCACATCTGGCCTCCTTGGCCAACTCTGTGAAGTTGTCAGGAGCCAGCGGTGAGCCACTACCTGCTTTCTCTGGAAAGGCCCCTCTGCAGAGCTTTCCTGGCATTTGGCAATCCTCACCTCAGTGGGTACCAAGAAAGACTGACTCTGTCCTTGGTAAATCCAAACAAGTGAGCCCACTGGGACTGGGACTGGGACTGGCTCTGGGTGCCTGGCTTCCTGGATCCCAAGTTCAGAGAGTTCCATCACCAAGGAAGTGAGGTGAGGTCACTTCCTTCAGGAACTGAATGAGGTCACTGCCTTGGCAACCACTGTGTCCTAACAGTTGCTTCCAAGGCTCCCATGAGATGGAGGCTGCCCCTCCTTCCTGTGACACTTTCACAAGTTAGAATGGAATATCAACCATAGGCACCAAGGAACAGCTCTCCACACAGGCCTGCTTTGGTCCATCTTGTCTACATTAAGAAGAGAGAGGCTCATTCAGACACATCCCTTCATCCCGACCAGGTTGTTTGCCATGGAAGATGACTTCTGCTCTCTCAGGTCCTTCATAGCTGCCTACATCTTCTCCAGGGATCATTTCTGCATGGACCTTTGAGGTTCTCAGCAGGTGGAAGATCCCCCACATTCCTGTATTGTAAGACCCACTCTGTCCCTGCTCTTCTGTAAATTTAGATTGAGGGAACAGTGTATGGTTAGGGTTAAGAACCTGTTTGATGTGGCTTAGGAATCACTCTGCTGGATGAAGAATGGTATTGGGAACCTGCGATATTTATAATAATATATAGGTGAAATATATGTATGAAAACAGAAATCCAAGTAAGATTTGAAGGCCAGAAGGGCATTGGGCCCTTGATTGGGATACTTAGCTTTGAATGACTTTCTGCACAGATGTCTCAGATAAATCGATACACAATGGCATAGGACCTTGTACCTTGGATGATTGAATGTAGAAGAGAACATCCAGTCAAAAAGGGATAGTAGGTAGGATTAGGAAGATAGTTGGTAAGTTTTGGAAGAAGAGTGAGTATGCAATTTGGACCAAAAGTTCTTTAGCAATAGGGTGTCGGTTAGAGAGTGAATGTAAACGTCAGCACATGTGAAGAGTCAGTCACAATGATGAACTGGGGAACATATGTAGGAAAGCAGATATCAATAGAGACATTAGGAAATCAGGCAAAATATAAAGTGAGTGAGTGGATTAGACATTTTCAACAGGGTTGAGGTTGAATATATCATCTTAGGAAGAAACAAATGTGTAGTCACCAATAGCATTGACATTTGAGAGCATTAGGCAACCTGGACAAGGATGTTTTTAGTAATCCATGCTCACTTTCCAATGAGGCTTTGGTGCAATCATAAGTGTGACCTTTGCATTTTGTGTCCAGAATATCACTGTGATAAAATGTATATGTAGATCCGGTGACATGAGTGTTTCTTCCACCATTTCTGGGAGTAATATGTTGAAGACATATAAATTAGCCTTTGGGGGTACAAATAGGTGTACCCTGGGTCTATGAATATAGAGATAATGCATGAATAGACCATACTGTGAATAAATATTATAACAGGTTCCAATTTATATAATGGATTGCATTGATATCTGAAAATATATAGGAAATCTAATATTGATACACAACCATTCATTCTAACCAGTTATACATCTAATGGTGATATTGGGGTTATGGTTTACCATGAAGGGGGTGTGAGTTTTGCTTCACAAGGGATTATGGAAATGGAAAAGAATGTGTTTGGAAAGAAGTCTCATGAAAAGACCAGTCAAGAAACGTGGAGGTATACATGTGTTCTGAAGCAGGAAGTGATTGAAAGGGAAATAAATGCCTAGAAATTTGTGAACTTGAGGATGAAATACATATCCTATGATGTGCATCAACTGAAGAAATAGTAATGTACCAGTGTTGAATAAAAATGAACGTCAAAATACACATCATGTCCCATAGGAATCTACTTGCATTCATGTTAAACTGGATCAGTTACTGTAGAAATACTAGGATTTCAGCACTAGGAAACAAATATGTATTTCAGGTGGATGACTATTTCTGAGAATAATCTTGTGAAAAGTTGATTATAAATCCACATATAAGAACATGAATGAATTTAGGGAGTATATAATATGACACATATATTTCATATTTTGAAAAATCTGGAGAGTGTGTGTATGTGTGTGTGTGTATATATATACATATATATATATATATATATATATATATATATATATATATATATACAAAAAAAAAACACACACACACACAAACACAGACTTTAAAGAGTAGAAATATATATGCCAATCGAAATTCATCATGAAATATTTATCATCCACAGATCCAAAAATATTTATTTTACTGAACATGTATTTATGTATCATGTTGTTCAAGTGGGAAGCTCACCTGGAGGTTGAATTCTCAGTTCCAACAGCATTTAGGAGGAGTGATCTCTTCTCACAGTTTGTATCTGCCAAGTCAGCCACCTCACAAGAATGGACGTGGGATAGGAGGTAGGATTCTATATGTGCATGTAAAAATGCATGTTGCTGAATAGGCTACAGAGAAAGGGAGACAGGAATTCACATATTTGTTAACATTCAAAACACATGGAGAACTATTTCTATTAAATTGGACAAGATTTATAACACCTACACTTTATAATGCCAAAGGCCAGTCCAACTATACACCAGGCCTGCTCTGAACTGCCTGTATTTCTATTCTGTTTGAGTTATTTTTCTCCATCACATTAGTATTCGTAGTCACAATCTAGTAGGGTATGGGTTAGTGTCAGGGATTCAGTATTTCGAACGGAAAATAGGAAAATGAATCCAATGTGTAGGCCAATATGTGCTACAAAAAAATCTTCCCACTCTCATCCAGAACATTGCCTTGACATTACCTTCACAATAAGTAAGACACAATTTGAGGAGAAGAGTTAGAAATGCTGTGAATACATATGTGGAATGGAAAATGCTCAGGAGTTCACAACCTTGGAGGTGGTAGACTAGTTTCCATGAGTAAGGGACAGGGTAAACACTCCACAAACGTGGAGCTCTGCTGGCCTAAAGACTTTGTGAGAAACTGCTTCTGAGGTTGGGCACTTGAAATATATGTTGTTTTCAGGAGCTTTAGCTTCCTTTGTAGTGAGACCATCAAACCAGGTCTGCATCTATGTGACCTGGAGGACATGGTTTCTGATTTTCCAATGAACATGAGGCAGAAGTGCTGAATTCTCTCTTTGCAGGTAAACTGTGGCCACTGTGGTCTAAGTGTCTCCCTGTGTGGTCTGTGAAGCCATTTGGTCATCCTCCACTTTTCGTGGTGTTTCTTGCTGCTGCACTGGGAGTTTGGAATTTGCTTCAGGAAATACAAGGAGTTCAACTGGGACACAGTGCTGGAGGGAGTTCTGCCACTTGTGGTGTGTCAAGGTCCTAAAAGAATGCACCAGCCAGGCTTCTATCCCACAGAGCTTGCCCCCTTGACCATAGCAACCTGATTCTGAACATTGCCCTGAAACCTCTCCATATAACAAGATGCCTTTACATAGAAGGGTCTGCTCACTGCACCATGTCAGTCACAAGCCATTTGGAAGCCAATGGCAGATCCACATGGCCCCACCACAGATGTTTTATCACACACCTGCACACCACTGCTCTAGGCCCACTACTCAGCAGGCCCCAACTTACTGGCATCTCTGTTTTACACCATTTTCATGAAACCCAGTCAATCAAGGCACTGTCTGGTACACTCATGATCAGCAACAGGACATCCAAAGGTTCTCCAGTGCCACCTGGTCATGGGAATTTCAAAAATGTCATGGTATTTATCTAGCTAGCCATTTTTAAAGGATGAAGTTGGAGGCACTGTGGGTTTCCATTCCTTCAGGAACCATTAAATGGTGAGGAAGCTCATTTCAACGAAAGCTCTGGGGAACTCTCACAAACAAGGCTTCCCAAAGAGTGGCCAAAAGGTCACAGGAAGCCAGGCCCATTGAGGTCTACAATGTGAGGTCCACGTGTGTTTGGACTCTCCACGATGGCTGCCAGGTCTTTTAGAATAAAATCATGTGATATCCGGGCTGAGATTCCCAGTGCTCTGTGGAAAGCCAGCCTGGGCCTAGATCTCAGTTTCCAAGGGCGACTCTCATGCGTGGCCTCCTAACATCCCGACACTATTCATGGCAATACTTCTCTGAGGTCAGTTCCAGAACTCAGTCTCCAAGGGGAATCACACCAGAGTTCAAGCCCAGGTGGACCCAGTCATCTCTTCCCACTGCCACACCACAATTCAAACCAAAACACTGCCACATGGCCCTCATCTTCTTCCATATAGACACTCATCATAACCTCTGGCTGGAGGTTTCCATGAGGGGCACAGCCCAAGACAGTGTCCACAATAAGCTCCCTTGCCTCTCATTTGCCTAATGTCAGGGTGGACTGGACACCCTTCCTGTGGACCTGGAGTGATCAAATAGGCCTGCCTTTAATACTGCTCTACTTCTCCAATTGGAGGCCTACTGACTGCCGGGTATAGATTCTTTGTGTGAACTGGAGTCATGAGAAAACCCAAGCACCTATGGGCTAGCCTCTGCATGGCTTTGAAGGACTCATTTGACACAAAGGATCCCTATTCTCACTTGATGGAGGTCAGGAACCTTACAGAGGAAGGCGAGAGACCTCATCCAGGATGACTGCTTTTGTGCCAATTTGGCTTTGGATGCACACATGGGATCTTTCTTTGGATCCACCAGGTGCTGACAATCTAAGCCACAGCCTCACACTGGGCCAAGAGGCTGATTCAGACACATTCCTTTGCAAAGCAATTAAGCAAAGAGCCACAGGTGATGCCCATTCATTTCCATTTGAAAACTGTTTTCTTTAGGCTTCACAAAGGGGTGCCCTGAGGCAAAGGCCTTCCTGACATTCAGGGCCACAGAAGGATAGGTAAGCCCAAGGCCCAAAGCAGGGTTTCTCCAGGGTGACTTTCCTGGTCACACTGATATCTGAGTTTTCTGAGATGCTCACCATTCCTTTCAACTGTCCAGTACATGGCCATGTCACCGAGCTTGGAGGTGGTACATATCTTGGACACAAAACCATGAGCCTATTCTGGAGAGTGGCCAGAATTCAGGAAGAAAACAGGAACTTAGGAAGATAGTAGGTGTTGCCCATCCATAAGGCAAGCCGCAGTCCATTCATAAATTGGGCAGGATGAATGCTGGGAAGCTTTCTACTAGACAGGACACATCCATTGATGCATTATCTTTTCTAATGTCTACAACCAGGGACACTGTGGGATACACAAACATAGAAACACTCGCCTTGTCAAAAGCCTTACTAGAAACAGTCCACTCCAAACCAAACAAACCGCCTTTCCTACCTATTCTCAGAACATGAGACAAAACCACAAACTCACACCCACACCCACAAAGGCACCTCCTTCCAAGTTGGTCTGTGACTACCCGGAGTGTCGTCTGACTGGTGGGCCATACTATGTTCCCCCGAAAGGGCCTGTCCTGTCTCACATCTGGCCTCCTTGGCCAACTCTGTGAAGTTGTCAGGAGCCAGCGGTGAGCCACTACCTGCTTTCTCTGGAAAGGCCCCTCTGCAGAGCTTTCCTGGCATTTGGCAATCCTCACCTCAGTGGGTACCAAGAAAGACTGACTCTGTCCTTGGTAAATCCAAACAAGTGAGCCCACTGGGACTGGGACTGGGACTGGCTCTGGGTGCCTGGCTTCCTGGATCCCAAGTTCAGAGAGTTCCATCACCAAGGAAGTGAGGTGAGGTCACTTCCTTCAGGAACTGAATGAGGTCACTGCCTTGGCAACCACTGTGTCCTAACAGTTGCTTCCAAGGCTCCCATGAGATGGAGGCTGCCCCTCCTTCCTGTGACACTTTCACAAGTTAGAATGGAATATCAACCATAGGCACCAAGGAACAGCTCTCCACACAGGCCTGCTTTGGTCCATCTTGTCTACATTAAGAAGAGAGAGGCTCATTCAGACACATCCCTTCATCCTGACCAGGTGGTTTGCCATGGAAGATGACTTCTGCTCTCTCAGGTCCTTCATAGCTGCCTACATCTTCTCCAGGGATCATTTCTGCATGGACCTTTGAGGTTCTCAGCAGGTGGAAGATCCCCCACATTCCTGTATTGTAAGACCCACTCTGTCCCTGCTCTTCTGTAAAGTTAGATTGAGGGAACAGTGTATGGTTAGGGTTAAGAACCTGTTTGGCTTAGGAATCACTCTGCTGGATGAAGAATGGTATTGGGAACCTGCGATATTTATAATAATATATAGGTGAAATATATGTATGAAAACAGAAATCCAAGTAAGATTTGAAGGCCAGAAGGGCATTGGGCCCTTGATTGGGATACTTAGCTTTGAATGATTTTCTGCACAGATGTCTCAGATAAATCGATACACAATGGCATAGGACCTTGTACCTTGGATGATTGAATGTAGAAGAGAACATCCAGTCAAAAAGGGATAGTAGGTAGGATTAGGAAGATAGTTGGTAAGTTTTGGAAGAAGAGTGAGTATGCAATTTGGACCAAAAGTTCTTTAGCAATAGGGTGTCGGTTAGAGAGTGAATGTAAACGTCAGCACATGTGAAGAGTCAGTCACAATGATGAACTGGGGAACATATGTAGGAAAGCAGATATCAATAGAGACATTAGGAAATCAGGCAAAATATAAAGTGAGTGAGTGGATTAGACGTTTTCAACAGGGTTGAGGTTGAATATATCATCTTAGGAAGAAACAAATGTGTAGTCACCAATAGCATTGACATTTGAGAGCATTAGGCAACCTGGACAAGGATGTTTTTAGTAATCCATGCTCACTTTCCAATGAGGCTTTGGTGCAATCATAAGTGTGACCTTTGCATTTTGTGTCCAGAATATCACTGTGATAAAATGTATATGTAGATCAGGTGACATGAGTGTTTCTTCCACCATTTCTGGGAGTAATATGTTGAAGACATATAAATTAGCCTTTGGGGGTACAAATAGGTGTACCCTGGGTCTATGAATATAGAGATAATGCATGAATAGACCATACTGTGAATAAATAGTATAACAGGTTCCACTTTAAATAATGGATTGCATTGATATCTGAAAATATATAGGAAATCTAATATTGATACACAACCATTCATTCTAACCAGTTATACATCTAATGGTGATATTGGGGTTATGGTTTACCATGAAGGGGGTGTGAGTTTTGCTTCACAAGGGATTATGGAAATGGAAAAGAATGTGTTTGGAAAGAAGTCTCATGAAAAGACCAGTCAAGAAACGTGGAGGAATACATGTGTTCTGAAGCAGGAAGTGATTGAAAGGGAAATAAATGCCTAGAAATTTGTGAACTTGAGGATGAAATACATATCCTATGATGTGCATCAACTGAAGAAATAGTAATGTACCAGTGTTGAATAAAAATGAACGTCAAAATACACATCATGTCCCATAGGAATCTACTTGCATTCATGTTAAACTGGGTCAGTTACTGTAGAAATATTAGGATTTCAGCACTAGGAAACAAATATGTATTTCAGGTGGATGACTATTTCTGAGAATAATCTTGTGAAACGTTGATTATAAATCCACATATATGAACATGAATGAATTTAGGGAGTATATAATATGACACATACATTTCATATTTTGAAAAATCTGAAGAGTGTGTGTATGTGTGTGTGTGTATATATACATATACACAAAAAAAAACAACACACACACACAAACACAGACTTTAAAGAGTAGAAATATATATGCCAATCGAAATTCATCATGAAATATTTATCATCCACAGATCCAAAAATATTTATTTTACTGAACATGTATTTATGTATCATGTTGTTCAAGTGGGAAGCTCACCTGGAGGTTGAATTCTCAGTTCCAACAGCGTTTAGGAGGAGTGATCTCTTCTCACAGTTTGTATCTGCCAAGTCAGCCACCTCACAAGAATGGACGTGGGATAGGAGGTAGGATTCTATATGTGCATGTAAAAATGCATGGTGCTGAATAGGCTACAGAGAAAGGGAGACAGGAATTCACATATTTGTTAACATTCAAAACACATGGAGAACTATTTCTATTAAATTGGACTAGATTTATAACACCTACACTTTATAATGCCAAAGGCCAGTCCAACTATACACCAGGCCTGCTCTGAACTGCCTGTATTTCTATTCTGTTTGAGTTATTTTTCTCCATCACATTAGTATTCGTAGTCACAATCTAGTAGGGTATGGGTTAGTGTCAGGGATTCAGTATTTCGAACGGAAAATAGGAAAATGAATCCAATGTGTAGGCCAATATGTGCTACAAAAAAATCTTCCCACTCTCATCCAGAACATTGCCTTGACATTACCTTCACAATAAGTAAGACACAATTTGAGGAGAAGAGTGAGAAATGCTGTGAATACATATGTGGAATGGAAAATGCTCAGGAGTTCACAACCTTGGAGGTGGTAGACTAGTTTCCATGAGTAAGGGACAGGGTAAACACTCCACAAACGTGGAGCTCTGCTGGCCTAAAGACTTTGTGAGAAACTGCTTCTGAGGTTGGGCACTTGAAATATATGTTGTTGTCAGGAGCTTTAGCTTCCTTTGTAGTGAGACCATCAAACCAGGTCTGCATCTATGTGACCTGGAGGACATGGTTTCTGATTTTCCAATGAACATGAGGCAGAAGTGCTGAATTCTCTCTTTGCAGGTAAACTGTGGCCACTGGGGTCTAAGTGTCTCCGTGTGTGGACTGTAAAGCCATTTGGTCATCCTCCACTTTTCCTGGTGTTTCTTGCTGTTGCACTGGGAGTTCGGAATTTGCTTCAGGAAATACAAGGAGTTCAACTGGGACACAGTGCTGGAGGGAGTTCTGTCACGTGTGGTGGGTCAAGGTCCTAGGAGAATGCACCAGCCAGGCTTCTATCCCACAGAGCTTGCCCCCTTGACCATAGCAACCTGATTCTGAACATTGCCCTGAAACCTCTCCATATAACAAGATGCCTTTACATAGAAGGGTCTGCTCACTGCACCATGTCAGTCACAAGCCATTTGGAAGCCAATGGCAGATCCACATGGCCCCACCACAGATGTTTTATCACACACCTGCACACCACTGCTCTAGGCCCACTACTCAGCAGGCCCCAACTTACTGGCATCTCTGTTTTACACCATTTTCATGAAACCCACTCAATCAAGGCACTGTCTGGTACACTCATGATCAGCAACAGGACATCCAAAGGTTCTCCAGTGCCACCTGGTCATGGGAATTTCAAAAATGTCATGGTATTTATCTAGCTAGCCATTTTTAAAGGATGAAGTTGGAGGCACTGTGTGTTTCCATTCCTTCAGGAACCATTAAATGGTGAGGAAGCTCATTTCGACGAAAGCTCTGGAGAACTCTCACAAACAAGGCTTCCCAAAGAGTGGCCAAAAGGTCACAGGAAGCCAGGCCCATTGAGGTCTACAATGTGAGGTCCACGTGTGTTTGGACTCTCCACGATGGCTGCCAGGTCTTTAAGAATAAACTCATGTGATATCCGGGCTGAGATTCCCAGTGCTCTGTGGAAAGCTAGCCTGGGCCTTGATCTCAGTTTCCAAGGGCGACTCTCATGCGTGGCCTCCTAACATCCCGAAACTATTCACGGCAATACTTCTCTGAGGTCAGTTCCAGAACTCAGTCTCCAAGGGGAATCACACCAGAGTTCAAGCCCAGGTGGACCCAGTCATCTCTTCCCACTGCCACACCACAATTCAAACCAAAACACTGCCACATGGCCCTCATCTTCTTCCATATAGACACTCATCATAACCTCTGGCTGGAGGTTTCCATGAGGGGCACAGCCCAAGACAGTGTCCACAATAAGCTCCCTTGCCTCTCATTTGCCTAATGTCAGGGTGGACTGGACACCCTTCCTGTGGACCTGGAGTGATCAAATAGGCCTGCCTTTAATACTGCTCTACTTCTCCAATTGGAGGCCTACTGACTGCCGGGTATAGATTCTTTGTGTGAACTGGAGTCATGAGAAAACCCAAGCACCTATGGGCTAGCCTCTGCATGGCTTTGAAGGACTCATTTGACACAAAGGATCCCTATTCTCACTTGATGGAGGTCAGGAACCTTACAGAGGAAGGCGAGAGACCTCATCCAGGATGACTGCTTTTGTGCCAATTTGGCTTTGGATGCACACATGGGATCTTTCTTTGGATCCACCAGGTGCTGACAATCTAAGCCACAGCCTCACACAGGGCCAAGAGGCTGATTCAGACACATCCCTTTGCAAAGCAATTAAGCAAAGAGCCACAGGTGATGCCCATTCATTTCCATTTGAAAACTGTTTTCTTCAGGCTTCACAAAGGGGTGCCCTGAGGCAAAGGCCTTCCTGACATTCAGGGCCACAGAAGGATAGGTAAGCCAAAGGCCCAAAGCAGGCTTTCTCCAGGGAGACTTTACTGGTCACACTGATATCTGAGTTTTCTGAGATGCTCACCATTCCTTTCAACTATCCAGTACATGGCCATGTCACCGAGCTTGGAGGTGGTACATATCTTGGACACAAAACCATGAGCCTATTCTGGAGAGTGGCCAGAATTCAGGAAGAAAACAGGAACTTAGGAAGATAGTAGGTGTTGCCCATCCATAAGGCAAGCCGCAGTCCATTCATAAATTGGGCAGGATGAATGCTGGGAAGCTTTCTACTAGACAGGACACATCCATTGATGCATTCTCTTTTCTAATGTCTACAACCAGGGACACAGTGGGATACACAAACATAGAAACACTCGCCTTGTCAAAAGCCTTACTAGAAACAGTCCACTCCAAACCAAACAAACCGCCTTTCCTACCTATTCTCAGAACATGAGACAAAACCACAAACTCACACCCACACCCACAAAGGCACCTCCTTCCAAGTTGGTCTGTGACTACCCGGAGTGTCGTCTGACTGGTGGGCCATACTATGTTCCCCCGAAAGGGCCTGTCCTGTCTCACATCTGGCCTCCTTGGCCAACTCTGTGAAGTTGTCAGGAGCCAGCGGTGAGCCACTACCTGCTTTCTCAGGAAAGGCCCCTCTGCAGAGCTATCCTGGCATTTGGCCATCCTCACCTCAGTGGGTACCAAGAAAGACTGACTCTGTCCTTGGTAAATCCAAACAAGTGAGCCCACTGGGACTGGGACTAGGACTGGCTCTGGGTGCCTGGCTTCCTGGATCCCAAGTTCAGAGAGTTCCATCACCAAGGAAGTGAGGTGAGGTCACTTCCTTCAGGAACTGAATGAGGTCACTGCCTTGGCAACCACTGTGTCCTAACAGTTGCTTCCAAGGCTCCCATGAGATGGAGGCTTCCCCTCCTTCCTGTGACATTTTCACAAGTTAGAATGGAATATCAACCATAGGCACCAAGGAACAGCTCTCCACACAGGCCTGCTTTGGTCCATCTTGTCTACATTAAGAAGAGAGAGGCTCATTCAGTCACAACCCTTCATCCCGACCAGGTGGTTTGCCATGGAAGATGACTTCTGCTCTCTCAGGTCCTTCATAGCTGCCTACATCTTCTCCAGGGATCATTTCTGCATGGACCTTTGAGGTTCTCAGCAGGTGGAAGATCCCCCACATTCCTGTATTGTAAGACCCACTCTGTCCCTGCTCTTCTGTAAAGTTAGATTGAGGGAAGAGTGTATGGTTAGGGTTAAGAACCTGTTTGATGTGGCTTAGGAATCACTCTGCTGGATGAAGAATGGTATTGGGAACCTGCGATATTTATAATAATATATAGGTGAAATATATGTATGAAAACAGAAATCCAAGTAAGATTTGAAGGCCAGAAGGGCATTGGGCCCTTGATTGGGATACTTAGCTTTGAATGATTTTCTGCACAGATGTCTCAGATAAATCGATACACAATGGCATAGGACCTTGTACCTTGGATGATTGAATGTAGAAGAGAACATCCAGTCAAAAAGGGATAGTAGGTAGGATTAGGAAGATAGTTGGCAAGTTTTGGAAGAAGAGTGAGTATGCAATTTGGACCAAAAGTTCTTTAGCAATAGGGTGTCGGTTAGAGAGTGAATGTAAACGTCAGCACATGTGAAGAGTCAGTCACAATGATGAACTGGGGAACATATGTAGGAAAGCAGATATCAATAGAGACATTAGGAAATCAGGCAAAGTATAAAGTGAGTGAGTGGATTAGACATTTTCAACAGGGTTGAGGTTGAATATATCATCTTAGGAAGAAACAAATGTGTAGTCACCAATAGCATTGACATTTGAGAGCATTAGGCAACCTGGACAAGGATGTTTTTAGTAATCCATGGTCACTTTCCAATGAGGCTTTGGTGCAATCATAAGTGTGACCTTTGCATTTTGTGTCCAGAATATCACTGTGATAAAATGTATATGTAGATCAGGTGACATGAGTGTTTCTTCCACCATTTCTGGGAGTAATATGTTGAAGACATATAAATTAGCCTTTGGGGGTACAAATAGGTGTACCCTGGGTCTATGAATATAGAGATAATGCATGGATAGACCATACTGTGAATAAATAGTATAACAGGTTCCAATTTAAATAATGGATTGCATTGATATCTGAAAATATATAGGAAATCTAATATTGATACACAACCATTCATTCTAACCAGTTATACATCTAATGGTGATATTGGGGTTATGGTTTACCATGAAGGGGGTGTGAGTTTTGCTTCACAAGGGATTATGGAAATGGAAAAGAATGTGTTTGGAAAGAAGTCTCATGAAAAGACCAGTCAAGAAACGTGGAGGAATACATGTGTTCTGAAGCAGGAAGTGATTGAAAGGGAAATAAATGCCTAGGAATTTGTGAACTTGAGGATGAAATACATATCCTATGATGTGCATCAACTGAAGAAATAGTAATGTACCAGTGTTGAATAAAAATGAACGTCAAAATACACATCATGTCCCATAGGAATCTACTTGCATTCATGTTAAACTGGGTCAGTTACTGTAGAAATATTAGGATTTCAGCACTAGGAAACAAATATGTATTTCAGGTGGATGACTATTTCTGAGAATAATCTTGTGAAAAGTTGATTATAAATCCACATATATGAACATGAATGAATTTAGGGAGTATATAATATGACACATACATTTCATATTTTGAAAAATCTGAAGTGTGTATGTGTGTGTGTGTGTGTATATATATATATATATATATATATATATATATATATATATATACACAAAAAAAACACACACACACACAAACACAGACATTAAAGAGTAGAAATATATATGCCAATCGAAATTCATCATGAAATATTTATCATCCACAGATCCAAAAATATTTATTTTACTGAACATGTATTTATGTATCATGTTGTTCAAGTGGGAAGCTCACCTGGAGGTTGAATTTTCAGTTCCAACAGCGTTTAGGAGGAGTGATCTCTTCTCACAATTTGTATCTGCCAAGTCAGCCACCTCACAAGAATGGACGTGGGATAGGAGGTAGGATTCTATATGTGCATGTAAAAATGCATGGTGCTGAATAGGCTACAGAGAAAGGGAGACAGGAATTCACATATTTGTTAACTTTCAAAACACATGGAGAACTATTTCTATTAAATTGGACTAGATTTATAACACCTACACTTTACAATGCCAAAGGCCAGTCCAACTATACACCAGGCCTCCTCTGAACTGCCTGTATTTCTATTCTGTTTGAGTTATTTTTCTCCATCACATTAGTATTCGTAGTCACAATCTAGTAGGGTATGGGTTAGTGTCAGGGATTCAGTATTTCGAACGGAAAATAGGAAAATGAATCCAATGTGTAGGCCAATATGTGCTACAAAAAAATCTTCCCACTCTCATCCAGAACATTGCCTTGACATTACCTTCACAATAAGTAAGACACAATTTGAGGAGAAGAGTTAGAAATGCTATGAATACATATGTGGAATGGAAAATGCTCAGGAGTTCACAACCTTGGAAGTGGTAGACTAGTTTCCATGAGTAAGGGACAGGGTAAACACTCCACAAACGTGGATCTGTGCTGGCCTAAAGACTTCCTGAGAAACTGCCTCTGAGGTTGGCCCTTGAAATATATGTTGTTGTCAGGAGCTTTAGCTTCCTTTGTAGTGAGACCATCAAACCTGGTCTGCATCTATGTGACCTGGAGGACATGGTTTCTGATTTTCCAATGAACATGAGGCAGAAGTGCTGAATTCTCTCTTTGCAGGTAAACTGTGGCCACTGGGGTCTAAGTGTCTCCCTGTGTGGTCTGTGAAGTCATTTGGTCATCCTCCACTTTTCGTGGTGTTTCTTGCTGCTGCACTGGGAGTTTGGAATTTGCTTCAGGAAATACAAGGAGTTCAACTGGGACACAGTGCTGGAGGGAGTTCTGTCACGTGTGGTGGGTCAAGGTCCTAGGAGAATGCACCAGCCAGGCTTCTATCCCACAGAGCTTGCCCCCTTGACCATAGCAACCTGATTCTGAACATTGCCCTGAAACCTCTCCATATAACAAGATGCCTTTACATAGAAGGGTCTGCTCACTGCACCATGTCAGTCACAAGCCATTTGGAAGCCAATGGCAGATCCACATGGCCCCACCACAGATGTTTTATCACACACCTGCACACCACTGCTCTAGGCCCACTACTCAGCGGGCCCCAACTTACTGGCATCTCTGTTTTACACCATTTTCATGAAACCCAGTCAATCAAGGCACTGTCTGGTACACTCATGATCAGCAACAGGACATCCAAAGGTTCTCCAGTGCCACCTGGTCATGGGAATTTCAAAAATGTCATGGTATTTATCTAGCTAGCCATTTTTAAAGGATGAAGTTGGAGGCACTGTGTGTTTCCATTCCTTCAGGAACCATTAAATGGTGAGGAAGCTCATTTCGACGAAAGCTCTGGAGAACTCTCACAAACAAGGCTTCCCAAAG
Organism: Spermophilus citellus; assembly: GCF_964194105.1. Lineage (NCBI taxonomy): Eukaryota > Metazoa > Chordata > Mammalia > Rodentia > Sciuridae > Spermophilus > Spermophilus citellus. The sequence goes on along the minus strand of NW_027672875.1, from coordinate 256,500 downwards.
AGTGGCCAAAAGGTCACAGGAAGCCAGGCCCATTGAGGTCTACAATGTGAGGTCCACGTGTGTTTGGACTCTCCACGATGGCTGCCAGGTCTTTAAGAATAAACTCATGTGATATCCGGGCTGAGATTCCCAGTGCTCTGTGGAAAGCCAGCCTGGGCCTAGATCTCAGTTTCCAAGGGCGACTCTCATGCGTGGCCTCCTAACATCCCGACACAATTCACGGCAATACTTCTCTGAGGTCAGTTCCAGAACTCAGTCTCCAAGGGGAATCACACCAGACTTCAAGCCCAGGTGGACCCAGTCATCTCTTCCCACTGCCACACCACAATTCAAACCAAAACACTGCCACATGGCCCTCATCTTCTTCCATATAGACACTCATCATAACCTCTGGCTGGAGGTTTCCATGAGGGGCACAGCCCAAGACAGTGTCCACAATAAGCTCCCTTGCCTCTCATTTGCCTAATGTCAGGGTGGACTGGACACCCTTCCTGTGGACCTGGAGTGATCAAATAGGCCTGCCTTTAATACTGCTCTACTTCTCCAATTGGAGGCCTACTGACTGCCGGGTATAGATTCTTTGTGTGAACTGGAGTCATGAGAAAACCCAAGCACCTATGGGCTAGCCTCTGCATGGCTTTGAAGGACTCATTTGACACAAAGGATCCCTATTCTCACTTGATGGAGGTCAGGAACCTTACAGAGGAAGGCGAGAGACCTCATCCAGGATGACTGCTTTTGTGCCAATTTGGCTTTGGATGCACACATGGGATCTTTCTTTGGATCCACCAGGTGCTGACAATCTAAGCCACAGCCTCACACAGGGCCAAGAGGCTGATTCAGACACATCCCTTTGCAAAGCAATTAAGCAAAGAGCCACAGGTGATGCCCATTCATTTCCATTTGAAAACTGTTTTCTTCAGGCTTCACAAAGGGGTGCCCTGAGGCAAAGGCCTTCCTGACATTCAGGGCCACAGAAGGATAGGTAAGCCCAAGGCCCAAAGCAGGGTTTCTCCAGGGAGACTTTCCTGGTCACACTGATATCTGAGTTTTCTGAGATGCTCACCATTCCTTTCAACTATCCAGTACATGGCCATGTCACCGAGCTTGGAGGTGGTACATATCTTGGACACAAAACCATGAGCCTATTCTGGAGAGTGGCCAGAATTCAGGAAGAAAACAGGAACTTAGGAAGATAGTAGGTGTTGCCCATCCATAAGGCAAGCCGCAGTCCATTCATAAATTGGGCAGGATGAATGCTGGGAAGCTTTCTACTAGACAGGACACATCCATTGATGCATTCTCTTTTCTAATGTCTACAACCAGGGACACAGTGGGATACACAAACATAGAAACACTCGCCTTGTCAAAAGCCTTACTAGAAACAGTCCACTCCAAACCAAACAAACCGCCTTTCCTACCTATTCTCAGAACATGAGACAAAACCACAAACTCACACCCACACCCACAAAGGCACCTCCTTCCAAGTTGGTCTGTGACTACCCGGAGTGTCGTCTGACTGGTGGGCCATACTATGTTCCCCCGAAAGGGCCTGTCCTGTCTCACATCTGGCCTCCTTGGCCAACTCTGTGAAGTTGTCAGGAGCCAGCGGTGAGCCACTACCCGCTTTCTCAGGAAAGGCCCCTCTGCAGAGCTTTCCTGGCATTTGGCCATCCTCACCTCAGTGGGTACCAAGAAAGACTGACTCTGTCCTTGGTAAATCCAAACAAGTGAGCCCACTGGGACTGGGACTGGGACTGGCTCTGGGTGCCTGGCTTCCTGGATCCCAAGTTCAGAGAGTTCCATCACCAAGGAAGTGAGGTGAGGTCACTTCCTTCAGGAACTGAATGAGGTCACTGCCTTGGCAACCACTGTGTCCTAACAGTTGCTTCCAAGGCTCCCATGAGATGGAGGCTGCCCCTCCTTCCTGTGACACCTTCACAAGTTAGAATGGAATATCAACCATAGGCACCAAGGAACAGCTCTCCACACAGGCCTGCTTTGGTCCATCTTGTCTACATTAAGAAGAGAGAGGCTCATTCAGACACATCCCTTCATCCCGACCAGGTTGTTTGCCATGGAAGATGACTTCTGCTCTCTCAGGTCCTTCATAGCTGCCTACATCTTCTCCAGGGATCATTTCTGCATGGACCTTTGAGGTTCTCAGCAGGTGGAAGATCCCCCACATTCCTGTATTGTAAGACCCACTCTGTCCCTGCTCTTCTGTAAAGTTAGATTGAGGGAAGAGTGTATGGTTAGGGTTAAGAACCTGTTTGATGTGGCTTAGGAATCACTCTGCTGGATGAAGAATGGTATTGGGAACCTGCGATATTTATAATAATATATAGGTGAAATATATGTATGAAAACAGAAATCCAAGTAAGATTTGAAGGCCAGAAGGGCATTGGGCCCTTGATTGGGATACTTAGCTTTGAATGACTTTCTGCACACATGTCTCAGATAAATCGATATACAATGGCATGGGACCTTGTACCTTGGATGATTGAATGTAGAAGAGAACATCCAGTCAAAAAGGGATAGTAGGTAGGATTAGGAAGATAGTTGGTAACTTTTGGAAGAAGAGTGAGTATGCAATTTGGACCAAAAGTTCTTTAGCAATAGGGTGTCGGTTAGAGAGTGAATGTAAACGTCAGCACATGTGAAGAGTCAGTCACAATGATGAACTGGGGAACATATGTAGGAAAGCAGATATCAATAGAGACATTAGGAAATCAGGCAAAGTATAAAGTGAGTGAGAGGATTAGACATTTTCAACAGGGTTGAGGTTGAATATATCATCTTAGGAAGAAACAAATGTGTAGTCACCAATAGCATTGACATTTGAGAGCATTAGGCAACCTGGACAAGGATGTTTTTAGTAATCCATGCTCACTTTCCGATGAGGCTTTGGTGCAATCATAAGTGTGACCTTTGCATTTTGTGTCCAGAATATCACTGTGATAAAATGTATATGTAGATCAGGTGACATGAGTGTTTCTTCCACCATTTCTGGGAGTAATATGTTGAAGACATATAAATTAGCCTTTGGGGGTACAAATAGGTGTACCCTGGGTCTATGAATATAGAGATAATGCATGAATAGACCATACTGTGAATAAATAGTATAACAGGTTCCAATTTAAATAATGGATTGCATTGATATCTGAAAATATATAGGAAATCTAATATTGATACACAACCATTCATTCTAACCAGTTATACATCTAATGGTGATATTGGGGTTATGGTTTACCATGAAGGGGGTGTGAGTTTTGCTTCACAAGGGATTATGGAAATGGAAAAGAATGTGTTTGGAAAGAAGTCTCATGAAAAGACCAGTCAAGAAACGTGGAGGAATACATGTGGTCTGAAGCAGGAAGTGATTGAAAGGGAAATAAATGCCTAGGAATTTGTGAACTTGAGGATGAAATACATATCCTATGATGTGCATCAACTGAAGAAATAGTAATGTACCAGTGTTGAATAAAAATGAACGTCAAAATACACATCATGTCCCATAGGAATCTACTTGCATTCATGTTAAACTGGGTCAGTTACTGTAGAAATATTAGGATTTCAGCACTAGGAAACAAATATGTATTTCAGGTGGATGACTATTTCTGAGAATAATCTTGTGAAAAGTTGATTATAAATCCACATATATGAACATGAATGAATTTAGGGAGTATATAATATGACACATACATTTCATATTTTGAAAAATCTGGCGAGTATGTGTATGTGTGTGTGTGTATATATATATATATATATATATATATATATATATATATACACAAAAAAACACACACACACACAAACACAGACATTAAAGAGTAGAAATATATATGCCAATCGAAATTCATCATGAAATATTTATCATCCACAGATCCAAAAATATTTATTTTACTGAACATGTATTTATGTATCATGTTGTTCAAGTGGGAAGCTCACCTGGAGGTTGAATTCTCAGTTCCAACAGCGTTTAGGAGGAGTGATCTCTTCTCACAGTTTGTATCTGCCAAGTCAGCCACCTCACAAGAATGGACGTGGGATAGGAGGTAGGATTCTATATGTGCATGTAAAAATGCATGTTGCTGAATAGGCTACAGAGAAAGGGAGACAGGAATTCACATATTTGTTAACATTCAAAACACATGGAGAACTATTTCTATTAAATTGGACTAGATTTATAACACCTACACTTTATAATGCCAAAGGCCAGTCCAACTATACACCAGGCCTGCTCTGAACTGCCTGTATTTCTATTCTGTTTGAGTTATTTTTCTCCATCACATTAGTATTCGTAGTCACAATCTAGTAGGGTATGGGTTAGTGTCAGGGATTCAGTATTTCGAACGGAAAATAGGAAAATGAATCCAATGTGTAGGCCAATATGTGCTACAAAAAAATCTTCCCACTCTCATCCAGAACATTGCCTTGACATTACCTTCACAATAAGTAAGACACAATTAGAGGAGAAGAGTTAGAAATGCTGTGAATACATATGTGGAATGGAAACTGCTCAGGAGTTCACAACCTTGGAGGTGGTAGACTAGTTTCCATGAGTAAGGGACAGGGTAAACACTCCACAAACGTGGAGCTCTGCTGGCCTAAAGACTTTGTGAGAAACTGCTTCTGAGGTTGGGCACTTGAAATATATGTTGTTTTCAGGAGCTTTAGCTTCCTTTGTAGTGAGACCATCAAACCAGGTCTGCATCTATGTGACCTGGAGGACATGGTTTCTGATTTTCCAATGAACATGAGGCAGAAGTGCTGAATTCTCTCTTTGCAGGTAAACTGTGGCCACTGTGGTCTAAGTGTCTCCCTGTGTGGTCTGTGAAGCCATTTGGTCATCCTCCACTTTTCCTGGTGTTTCTTGCTGCTGCACTGGGAGTTTGGAATTTGCTTCAGGAAATACAAGGAGTTCAACTGGGACACAGTGCTGGAGGGAGTTCTGCCACTTGTGGTGTGTCAAGGTCCTAAAAGAATGCACCAGCCAGGCTTCTATCCCACAGAGCTTGCCCCCTTGACCATAGCAACCTGATTCTGAACATTGCCCTGAAACCTCTCCATATAACAAGATGCCTTTACATAGAAGGGTCTGCTCACTGCACCATGTCAGTCACAAGCCATTTGGAAGCCAATGGCAGATCCACATGGCCCCACCACAGATGTTTTATCACACACCTGCACACCACTGCTCTAGGCCCACTACTCAGCAGGCCCCAACTTACTGGCATCTCTGTTTTACACCATTTTCATGAAACCCAGTCAATCAAGGCACTGTCTGGTACACTCATGATCAGCAACAGGACATCCAAAGGTTCTCCAGTGCCACCTGGTCATGGGAATTTCAAAAATGTCATGGTATTTATCTAGCTAGCCATTTTTAAAGGATGAAGTTGGAGGCACTGTGGGTTTCCATTCCTTCAGGAACCATTAAATGGTGAGGAAGCTCATTTCAACGAAAGCTCTGGGGAACTCTCACAAACAAGGCTTCCCAAAGAGTGGCCAAAAGGTCACAGGAAGCCAGGCCCATTGAGGTCTACAATGTGAGGTCCACGTGTGTTTGGACTCTCCACGATGGCTGCCAGGTCTTTTAGAATAAAATCATGTGATATCCGGGCTGAGATTCCCAGTGCTCTGTGGAAAGCCAGCCTGGGCCTAGATCTCAGTTTCCAAGGGCGACTCTCATGCGTGGCCTCCTAACATCCCGACACAATTCACGGCAATACTTCTCTGAGGTCAGTTCCAGAACTCAGTCTCCAAGGGGAATCACACCAGAGTTCAAGCCCAGGTGGACCCAGTCATCTCTTCCCACTGCCACACCACAATTCAAACCAAAACACTGCCACATGGCCCTCATCTTCTTCCATATAGACACTCATCATAACCTCTGGCTGGAGGTTTCCATGAGGGGCACAGCCCAAGACAGTGTCCACAATAAGCTCCCTTGCCTCTCATTTGCCTAATGTCAGGGTGGACTGGACACCCTTCCTGTGGACCTGGAGTGATCAAATAGGCCTGCCTTTAATACTGCTCTACTTCTCCAATTGGAGGCCTACTGACTGCCGGGTATAGATTCTTTGTGTGAACTGGAGTCATGAGAAAACCCAAGCACCTATGGGCTAGCCTCTGCATGGCTTTGAAGGACTCATTTGACACAAAGGATCCCTATTCTCACTTGATGGAGGTCAGGAACCTTACAGAGGAAGGCGAGAGACCTCATCCAGGATGACTGCTTTTGTGCCAATTTGGCTTTGGATGCACACATGGGATCTTTCTTTGGATCCACCAGGTGCTGACAATCTAAGCCACAGCCTCACACTGGGCCAAGAGGCTGATTCAGACACATCCCTTTGCAAAGCAATTAAGCAAAGAGCCACAGGTGATGCCCATTCATTTCCATTTGAAAACTGTTTTCTTCAGGCTTCACAAAGGGGTGCCCTGAGGCAAAGGCCTTCCTGACATTCAGGGCCACAGAAGGATAGGTAAGCCCAAGGCCCAAAGCAGGCTTTCTCCAGGGAGACTTTCCTGGTCACACTGATATCTGAGTTTTCTGAGATGCTCACCATTCCTTTCAACTATCCAGTACATGGCCATGTCACCGAGCTTGGAGGTGGTACATATCTTGGACACAAAACCATGAGCCTATTCTGGAGAGTGGCCAGAATTCAGGAAGAAAACAGGAACTTAGGAAGATAGTAGGTGTTGCCCATCCATAAGGCAAGCCGCAGTCCATTCATAAATTGGGCAGGATGAATGCTGGGAAGCTTTCTACTAGACAGGACACATCCATTGATGCATTCTCTTTTCTAATGTCTACAACCAGGGACACAGTGGAATACACAAACATAGAAACACTCGCCTTGTCAAAAGCCTTACTAGAAACAGTCCACTCCAAACCAAACAAACCGCCTTTCCTACCTATTCTCAGAACATGAGACAAAACCACAAACTCACACCCACACCCACAAAGGCACCTCCTTCCAAGTTGGTCTGTGACTACCCGGAGTGTCGTCTGACTGGTGGGCCATACTATGTTCCCCCGAAAGGGCCTGTCCTGTCTCACATCTGGCCTCCTTGGCCAACTCTGTGAAGTTGTCAGGAGCCAGCGGTGAGCCACTACCTGCTTTCTCTGGAAAGGCCCCTCTGCAGAGCTTTCCTGGCATTTGGCAATCCTCACCTCAGTGGGTACCAAGAAAGACTGACTCTGTCCTTGGTAAATCCAAACAAGTGAGCCCACTGGGACTGGGACTGGGACTGGCTCTGGGTGCCTGGCTTCCTGGATCCCAAGTTCAGAGAGTTCCATCACCAAGGAAGTGAGGTGAGGTCACTTCCTTCAGGAACTGAATGAGGTCACTGCCTTGGCAACCACTGTGTCCTAACAGTTGCTTCCAAGGCTCCCATGAGATGGAGGCTGCCCCTCCTTCCTGTGACACTTTCACAAGTTAGAATGGAATATCAACCATAGGCACCAAGGAACAGCTCTCCACACAGGCCTGCTTTGGTCCATCTTGTCTACATTAAGAAGAGAGAGGCTCATTCAGACACATCCCTTCATCCCGACCAGGAGGTTTGCCATGGAAGATGACTTCTGCTCTCTCAGGTCCTTCATAGCTGCCTACATCTTCTCCAGGGATCATTTCTGCATGGACCTTTGAGGTTCTCAGCAGGTGGAAGATCCCCCACATTCCTGTATTGTAAGACCCACTCTGTCCCTGCTCTTCTGTAAAGTTAGATTGAGGGAACAGTGTATGGTTAGGGTTAAGAACCTGTTTGGCTTAGGAATCACTCTGCTGGATGAAGAATGGTATTGGGAACCTGCGATATTTATAATAATATATAGGTGAAATATATGTATGAAAACAGAAATCCAAGTAAGATTTGAAGGCCAGAAGGGCATTGGGCCCTTGATTGGGATACTTAGCTTTGAATGACTTTCTGCACAGATGTCTCAGATAAATCGATATACAATGGCATGGGACCTTGTACCTTGGATGATTGAATGTAGAAGAGAACATCCAGTCAAAAAGGGATAGTAGGTAGGATTAGGAAGATTGTTGGTAAGTTTTGGAAGAAGAGTGAGTATGCAATTTGGACCAAAATTTCTTTAGCAATAGGGTGTCGGTTAGAGAGTGAATGTAAACGTCAGCACATGTGAAGAGTCAGTCACAATGATGAACTGGGGAACATATGTAGGAAAGCAGATATCAATAGAGACATTAGGAAATCAGGCAAAATATAAAGTGAGTGAGTGGATTAGACGTTTTCAACAGGGTTGAGGTTGAATATATCATCTTAGGAAGAAACAAATGTGTAGTCACCAATAGCATTGACATTTGAGAGCATTAGGCAACCTGGACAAGGATGTTTTTAGTAATCCATGCTCACTTTCCAATGAGGCTTTGGTGCAATCATAAGTGTGACCTTTGCATTTTGTGTCCAGAATATCACTGTGATAAAATGTATATGTAGATCAGGTGACATGAGTGTTTCTTCCACCATTTCTGGGAGTAATATGTTGAAGACATATAAATTAGCCTTTGGGGGTACAAATAGGTGTACCCTGGGTCTATGAATATAGAGATAATGCATGAATAGACCATACTGTGAATAAATAGTATAACAGGTTCCACTTTAAATAATGGATTGCATTGATATCTGAAAATATATAGGAAATCTAATATTGATACACAACCATTCATTCTAACCAGTTATACATCTAATGGTGATATTGGGGTTATGGTTTACCATGAAGGGGGTGTGAGTTTTGCTTCACAAGGGATTATGGAAATGGAAAAGAATGTGTTTGGAAAGAAGTCTCATGAAAAGACCAGTCAAGAAACGTGGAGGAATACATGTGTTCTGAAGCAGGAAGTGATTGAAAGGGAAATAAATGCCTAGAAATTTGTGAACTTGAGGATGAAATACATATCCTATGATGTGCATCAACTGAAGAAATAGTAATGTACCAGTGTTGAATAAAAATGAACGTCAAAATACACATCATGTCCCATAGGAATCTACTTGCATTCATGTTAAACTGGATCAGTTACTGTAGAAATATTAGGATTTCAGCACTAGGAAACAAATATGTATTTCAGGTGGATGACTATTTCTGAGAATAATCTTGTGAAAAGTTGATTATAAATCCACATATATGAACATGAATGAATTTAGGGAGTATATAATATGACACATACATTTCATATTTTGAAAAATCTGAAGAGTGTGTGTATGTGTGTGTGTGTATATATACATATACACAAAAAAAAAAACAACACACACACACAAACACAGACTTTAAAGAGTAGAAATATATATGCCAATCGAAATTCATCATGAAATATTTATCATCCACAGATCCAAAAATATTTATTTTACTGAACATGTATTTATGTATCATGTTGTTCAAGTGGGAAGCTCACCTGGAGGTTGAATTCTCAGTTCCAACAGCGTTTAGGAGGAGTGATCTCTTCTCACAGTTTGTATCTGCCAAGTCAGCCACCTCACAAGAATGGACGTGGGATAGGAGGTAGGATTCTATATGTGCATGTAAAAATGCATGTTGCTGAATAGGCTACAGAGAAAGGGAGACAGGAATTCACATATTTGTTAACATTCAAAACACATGGAGAACTATTTCTATTAAATTGGACAAGATTTATAACATCTACACTTTATAATGCCAAAGGCCAGTCCAACTATACACCAGGCCTGCTCTGAACTGCCTGTATTTCTATTCTGTTTGAGTTATTTTTCTCCATCACATTAGTATTCGTAGTCACAATCTAGTAGGGTATGGGTTAGTGTCAGGGATTCAGTATTTCGAACGGAAAATAGGAAAATGAATCCAATGTGTAGGCCAATATGTGCTACAAAAAAATCTTCCCACTCTCATCCAGAACATTGCCTTGACATTACCTTCACAATAAGTAAGACACAATTTGAGGAGAAGAGTTAGAAATGCTGTGAATACATATGTGGAATGGAAACTGCTCAGGAGTTCACAACCTTGGAGGTGGTAGACTAGTTTCCATGAGTAAGGGACAGGGTAAACACTCCACAAACGTGGAGCTCTGCTGGCCTAACGACTTTGTGAGAAACTGCTTCTGAGGTTGGGCACTTGAAATATATGTTGTTTTCAGGAGCTTTAGCTTCCTTTGTAGTGAGACCATCAAACCAGGTCTGCATCTATGTGACCTGGAGGACATGGTTTCTGATTTTCCAATGAACATGAGGCAGAAGTGCTGAATTCTCTCTTTGCAGGTAAACTGTGGCCACTGTGGTCTAAGTGTCTCCCTGTGTGGTCTGTGAAGCCATTTGGTCATCCTCCACTTTTCCTGGTGTTTCTTGCTGCTGCACTGGGAGTTTGGAATTTGCTTCAGGAAATACAAGGAGTTCAACTGGGACACAGTGCTGGAGGGAGTTCTGCCACTTGTGGTGTGTCAAGGTCCTAAAAGAATGCACCAGCCAGGCTTCTATCCCACAGAGCTTGCCCCCTTGACCATAGCAACCTGATTCTGAACATTGCCCTGAAACCTCTCCATATAACAAGATGCCTTTACATAGAAGGGTCTGCTCACTGCACCATGTCAGTCACAAGCCATTTGGAAGCCAATGGCAGATCCACATGGCCCCACCACAGATGTTTTATCACACACCTGCACACCACTGCTCTAGGCCCACTACTCAGCAGGCCCCAACTTACTGGCATCTCTGTTTTACACCATTTTCATGAAACCCAGTCAATCAAGGCACTGTCTGGTACACTCATGATCAGCAACAGGACATCCAAAGGTTCTCCAGTGCCACCTGGTCATGGGAATTTCAAAAATGTCATGGTATTTATCTAGCTAGCCATTTTTAAAGGATGAAGTTGGAGGCACTGTGTGTTTCCATTCCTTCAGGAACCATTAAATGGTGAGGAAGCTCATTTCGACGAAAGCTCTGGAGAACTCTCACAAACAAGGCTTCCCAAAGAGTGGCCAAAAGGTCACAGGAAGCCAGGCCCATTGAGGTCTACAATGTGAGGTCCACGTGTGTTTGGACTCTCCACGATGGCTGCCAGGTCTTTAAGAATAAACTCATGTGATATCCGGGCTGAGATTCCCAGTGCTCTGTGGAAAGCTAGCCTGGGCCTTGATCTCAGTTTCCAAGGGCGACTCTCATGCGTGGCCTCCTAACATCCCGAAACTATTCACGGCAATACTTCTCTGAGGTCAGTTCCAGAACTCAGTCTCCAAGGGGAATCACACCAGAGTTCAAGCCCAGGTGGACCCAGTCATCTCTTCCCACTGCCACACCACAATTCAAACCAAAACACTGCCACATGGCCCTCATCTTCTTCCATATAGACACTCATCATAACCTCTGGCTGGAGGTTTCCATGAGGGGCACAGCCCAAGACAGTGTCCACAATAAGCTCCCTTGCCTCTCATTTGCCTAATGTCAGGGTGGACTGGACACCCTTCCTGTGGACCTGGAGTGATCAAATAGGCCTGCCTTTAATACTGCTCTACTTCTCCAATTGGAGGCCTACTGACTGCCGGGTATAGATTCTTTGTGTGAACTGGAGTCATGAGAAAACCCAAGCACCTATGGGCTAGCCTCTGCATGGCTTTGAAGGACTCATTTGACACAAAGGATCCCTATTCTCACTTGATGGAGGTCAGGAACCTTACAGAGGAAGGCGAGAGACCTCATCCAGGATGACTGCTTTTGTGCCAATTTGGCTTTGGATGCACACATGGGATCTTTCTTTGGATCCACCAGGTGCTGACAATCTAAGCCACAGCCTCACACAGGGCCAAGAGGCTGATTCAGACACATCCCTTTGCAAAGCAATTAAGCAAAGAGCCACAGGTGATGCCCATTCATTTCCATTTGAAAACTGTTTTCTTCAGGCTTCACAAAGGGGTGCCCTGAGGCAAAGGCCTTCCTGACATTCAGGGCCACAGAAGGATAGGTAAGCCAAAGGCCCAAAGCAGGCTTTCTCCAGGGAGACTTTACTGGTCACACTGATATCTGAGTTTTCTGAGATGCTCACCATTCCTTTCAACTATCCAGTACATGGCCATGTCACCGAGCTTGGAGGTGGTACATATCTTGGACACAAAACCATGAGCCTATTCTGGAGAGTGGCCAGAATTCAGGAAGAAAACAGGAACTTAGGAAGATAGTAGGTGTTGCCCATCCATAAGGCAAGCCGCAGTCCATTCATAAATTGGGCAGGATGAATGCTGGGAAGCTTTCTACTAGACAGGACACATCCATTGATGCATTCTCTTTTCTAATGTCTACAACCAGGGACACAGTGGGATACACAAACATAGAAACACTCGCCTTGTCAAAAGCCTTACTAGAAACAGTCCACTCCAAACCAAACAAACCGCCTTTCCTACCTATTCTCAGAACATGAGACAAAACCACAAACTCACACCCACACCCACAAAGGCACCTCCTTCCAAGTTGGTCTGTGACTACCCGGAGTGTCGTCTGACTGGTGGGCCATACTATGTTCCCCCGAAAGGGCCTGTCCTGTCTCACATCTGGCCTCCTTGGCCAACTCTGTGAAGTTGTCAGGAGCCAGCGGTGAGCCACTACCTGCTTTCTCAGGAAAGGCCCCTCTGCAGAGCTATCCTGGCATTTGGCCATCCTCACCTCAGTGGGTACCAAGAAAGACTGACTCTGTCCTTGGTAAATCCAAACAAGTGAGCCCACTGGGACTGGGACTAGGACTGGCTCTGGGTGCCTGGCTTCCTGGATCCCAAGTTCAGAGAGTTCCATCACCAAGGAAGTGAGGTGAGGTCACTTCCTTCAGGAACTGAATGAGGTCACTGCCTTGGCAACCACTGTGTCCTAACAGTTGCTTCCAAGGCTCCCATGAGATGGAGGCTTCCCCTCCTTCCTGTGACATTTTCACAAGTTAGAATGGAATATCAACCATAGGCACCAAGGAACAGCTCTCCACACAGGCCTGCTTTGGTCCATCTTGTCTACATTAAGAAGAGAGAGGCTCATTCAGTCACAACCCTTCATCCCGACCAGGTGGTTTGCCATGGAAGATGACTTCTGCTCTCTCAGGTCCTTCATAGCTGCCTACATCTTCTCCAGGGATCATTTCTGCATGGACCTTTGAGGTTCTCAGCAGGTGGAAGATCCCCCACATTCCTGTATTGTAAGACCCACTCTGTCCCTGCTCTTCTGTAAAGTTAGATTGAGGGAAGAGTGTATGGTTAGGGTTAAGAACCTGTTTGATGTGGCTTAGGAATCACTCTGCTGGATGAAGAATGGTATTGGGAACCTGCGATATTTATAATAATATATAGGTGAAATATATGTATGAAAACAGAAATCCAAGTAAGATTTGAAGGCCAGAAGGGCATTGGGCCCTTGATTGGGATACTTAGCTTTGAATGATTTTCTGCACAGATGTCTCAGATAAATCCATACACAATGGCATAGGACCTTGTACCTTGGATGATTGAATGTAGAAGAGAACATCCAGTCAAAAAGGGATAGTAGGTAGGATTAGGAAGATAGTTGGTAAGTTTTGGAAGAAGAGTGAGTATGCAATTTGGACCAAAAGTTCTTTAGCAATAGGGTGTCGGTTAGAGAGTGAATGTAAACGTCAGCACATGTGAAGAGTCAGTCACAATGATGAACTGGGGAACATATGTAGGAAAGCAGATATCAATAGAGACATTAGGAAATCAGGCAAAATATAAAGTGAGTGAGTGGATTAGACGTTTTCAACAGGGTTGAGGTTGAATATATCATCTTAGGAAGAAACAAATGTGTAGTCACCAATAGCATTGACATTTGAGAGCATTAGGCAACCTGGACAAGGATGTTTTTAGTAATCCATGCTCACTTTCCAATGAGGCTTTGGTGCAATCATAAGTGTGACCTTTGCATTTTGTGTCCAGAATATCACTGTGATAAAATGTATATGTAGATCAGGTGACATGAGTGTTTCTTCCACCATTTCTGGGAGTAATATGTTGAAGACATATAAATTAGCCTTTGGGGGTACAAATAGGTGTACCCTGGGTCTATGAATATAGAGATAATGCATGAATAGACCATACTGTGAATAAATAGTATAACAGGTTCCACTTTAAATAATGGATTGCATTGATATCTGAAAATATATAGGAAATCTAATATTGATACACAACCATTCATTCTAACCAGTTATACATCTAATGGTGATATTGGGGTTATGGTTTACCATGAAGGGGGTGTGAGTTTTGCTTCACAAGGGATTATGGAAATGGAAAAGAATGTGTTTGGAAAGAAGTCTCATGAAAAGACCAGTCAAGAAACGTGGAGGAATACATGTGTTCTGAAGCAGGAAGTGATTGAAAGGGAAATAAATGCCTAGAAATTTGTGAACTTGAGGATGAAATACATATCCTATGATGTGCATCAACTGAAGAAATAGTAATGTACCAGTGTTGAATAAAAATGAACGTCAAAATACACATCATGTCCCATAGGAATCTACTTGCATTCATGTTAAACTGGGTCAGTTACTGTAGAAATATTAGGATTTCAGCACTAGGAAACAAATATGTATTTCAGGTGGATGACTATTTCTGAGAATAATCTTGTGAAACGTTGATTATAAATCCACATATATGAACATGAATGAATTTAGGGAGTATATAATATGACACATACATTTCATATTTTGAAAAATCTGAAGAGTGTGTGTATGTGTGTGTGTGTATATATACATATACACAAAAAAAAACAACACACACACACAAACACAGACTTTAAAGAGTAGAAATATATATGCCAATCGAAATTCATCATGAAATATTTATCATCCACAGATCCAAAAATATTTATTTTACTGAACATGTATTTATGTATCATGTTGTTCAAGTGGGAAGCTCACCTGGAGGTTGAATTCTCAGTTCCAACAGCGTTTAGGAGGAGTGATCTCTTCTCACAGTTTGTATCTGCCAAGTCAGCCACCTCACAAGAATGGACGTGGGATAGGAGGTAGGATTCTATATGTGCATGTAAAAATGCATGGTGCTGAATAGGCTACAGAGAAAGGGAGACAGGAATTCACATATTTGTTAACATTCAAAACACATGGAGAACTATTTCTATTAAATTGGACTAGATTTATAACACCTACACTTTATAATGCCAAAGGCCAGTCCAACTATACACCAGGCCTGCTCTGAACTGCCTGTATTTCTATTCTGTTTGAGTTATTTTTCTCCATCACATTAGTATTCGTAGTCACAATCTAGTAGGGTATGGGTTAGTGTCAGGGATTCAGTATTTCGAACGGAAAATAGGAAAATGAATCCAATGTGTAGGCCAATATGTGCTACAAAAAAATCTTCCCACTCTCATCCAGAACATTGCCTTGACATTACCTTCACAATAAGTAAGACACAATTTGAGGAGAAGAGTGAGAAATGCTGTGAATACATATGTGGAATGGAAAATGCTCAGGAGTTCACAACCTTGGAGGTGGTAGACTAGTTTCCATGAGTAAGGGACAGGGTAAACACTCCACAAACGTGGAGCTCTGCTGGCCTAAAGACTTTGTGAGAAACTGCTTCTGAGGTTGGGCACTTGAAATATATGTTGTTGTCAGGAGCTTTAGCTTCCTTTGTAGTGAGACCATCAAACCAGGTCTGCATCTATGTGACCTGGAGGACATGGTTTCTGATTTTCCAATGAACATGAGGCAGAAGTGCTGAATTCTCTCTTTGCAGGTAAACTGTGGCCACTGTGGTCTAAGTGTCTCCCTGTGTGGTCTGTGAAGCCATTTGGTCATCCTCCACTTTTCGTGGTGTTTCTTGCTGCTGCACTGGGAGTTTGGAATTTGCTTCAGGAAATACAAGGAGTTCAACTGGGACACAGTGCTGGAGGGAGTTCTGTCACGTGTGGTGGGTCAAGGTCCTAGGAGAATGCACCAGCCAGGCTTCTATCCCACAGAGCTTGCCCCCTTGACCATAGCAACCTGATTCTGAACATTGCCCTGAAACCTCTCCATATAACAAGATGCCTTTACATAGAAGGGTCTGCTCACTGCACCATGTCAGTCACAAGCCATTTGGAAGCCAATGGCAGATCCACATGGCCCCACCACAGATGTTTTATCACACACCTGCACACCACTGCTCTAGGCCCACTACTCAGCGGGCCCCAACTTACTGGCATCTCTGTTTTACACCATTTTCATGAAACCCACTCAATCAAGGCACTGTCTGGTACACTCATGATCAGCAACAGGACATCCAAAGGTTCTCCAGTGCCACCTGGTCATGGGAATTTCAAAAATGTCATGGTATTTATCTAGCTAGCCATTTTTAAAGGATGAAGTTGGAGGCACTGTGTGTTTCCATTCCTTCAGGAACCATTAAATGGTGAGGAAGCTCATTTCGACGAAAGCTCTGGAGAACTCTCACAAACAAGGCTTCCCAAAGAGTGGCCAAAAGGTCACAGGAAGCCAGGCCCATTGAGGTCTACAATGTGAGGTCCACGTGTGTTTGGACTCTCCACGATGGCTGCCAGGTCTTTAAGAATAAACTCATGTGATATCCGGGCTGAGATTCCCAGTGCTCTGTGGAAAGCTAGCCTGGGCCTTGATCTCAGTTTCCAAGGGCGACTCTCATGCGTGGCCTCCTAACATCCCGAAACTATTCACGGCAATACTTCTCTGAGGTCAGTTCCAGAACTCAGTCTCCAAGGGGAATCACACCAGAGTTCAAGCCCAGGTGGACCCAGTCATCTCTTCCCACTGCCACACCACAATTCAAACCAAAACACTGCCACATGGCCCTCATCTTCTTCCATATAGACACTCATCATAACCTCTGGCTGGAGGTTTCCATGAGGGGCACAGCCCAAGACAGTGTCCACAATAAGCTCCCTTGCCTCTCATTTGCCTAATGTCAGGGTGGACTGGACACCCTTCCTGTGGACCTGGAGTGATCAAATAGGCCTGCCTTTAATACTGCTCTACTTCTCCAATTGGAGGCCTACTGACTGCCGGGTATAGATTCTTTGTGTGAACTGGAGTCATGAGAAAACCCAAGCACCTATGGGCTAGCCTCTGCATGGCTTTGAAGGACTCATTTGACACAAAGGATCCCTATTCTCACTTGATGGAGGTCAGGAACCTTACAGAGGAAGGCGAGAGACCTCATCCAGGATGACTGCTTTTGTGCCAATTTGGCTTTGGATGCACACATGGGATCTTTCTTTGGATCCACCAGGTGCTGACAATCTAAGCCACAGCCTCACACAGGGCCAAGAGGCTGATTCAGACACATCCCTTTGCAAAGCAATTAAGCAAAGAGCCACAGGTGATGCCCATTCATTTCCATTTGAAAACTGTTTTCTTCAGGCTTCACAAAGGGGTGCCCTGAGGCAAAGGCCTTCCTGACATTCAGGGCCACAGAAGGATAGGTAAGCCAAAGGCCCAAAGCAGGCTTTCTCCAGGGAGACTTTACTGGTCACACTGATATCTGAGTTTTCTGAGATGCTCACCATTCCTTTCAACTATCCAGTACATGGCCATGTCACCGAGCTTGGAGGTGGTACATATCTTGGACACAAAACCATGAGCCTATTCTGGAGAGTGGCCAGAATTCAGGAAGAAAACAGGAACTTAGGAAGATAGTAGGTGTTGCCCATCCATAAGGCAAGCCGCAGTCCATTCATAAATTGGGCAGGATGAATGCTGGGAAGCTTTCTACTAGACAGGACACATCCATTGATGCATTCTCTTTTCTAATGTCTACAACCAGGGACACAGTGGGATACACAAACATAGAAACACTCGCCTTGTCAAAAGCCTTACTAGAAACAGTCCACTCCAAACCAAACAAACCGCCTTTCCTACCTATTCTCAGAACATGAGACAAAACCACAAACTCACACCCACACCCACAAAGGCACCTCCTTCCAAGTTGGTCTGTGACTACCCGGAGTGTCGTCTGACTGGTGGGCCATACTATGTTCCCCCGAAAGGGCCTGTCCTGTCTCACATCTGGCCTCCTTGGCCAACTCTGTGAAGTTGTCAGGAGCCAGCGGTGAGCCACTACCTGCTTTCTCAGGAAAGGCCCCTCTGCAGAGCTATCCTGGCATTTGGCCATCCTCACCTCAGTGGGTACCAAGAAAGACTGACTCTGTCCTTGGTAAATCCAAACAAGTGAGCCCACTGGGACTGGGACTAGGACTGGCTCTGGGTGCCTGGCTTCCTGGATCCCAAGTTCAGAGAGTTCCATCACCAAGGAAGTGAGGTGAGGTCACTTCCTTCAGGAACTGAATGAGGTCACTGCCTTGGCAACCACTGTGTCCTAACAGTTGCTTCCAAGGCTCCCATGAGATGGAGGCTTCCCCTCCTTCCTGTGACATTTTCACAAGTTAGAATGGAATATCAACCATAGGCACCAAGGAACAGCTCTCCACACAGGCCTGCTTTGGTCCATCTTGTCTACATTAAGAAGAGAGAGGCTCATTCAGTCACAACCCTTCATCCCGACCAGGTGGTTTGCCATGGAAGATGACTTCTGCTCTCTCAGGTCCTTCATAGCTGCCTACATCTTCTCCAGGGATCATTTCTGCATGGACCTTTGAGGTTCTCAGCAGGTGGAAGATCCCCCACATTCCTGTATTGTAAGACCCACTCTGTCCCTGCTCTTCTGTAAAGTTAGATTGAGGGAAGAGTGTATGGTTAGGGTTAAGAACCTGTTTGATGTGGCTTAGGAATCACTCTGCTGGATGAAGAATGGTATTGGGAACCTGCGATATTTATAATAATATATAGGTGAAATATATGTATGAAAACAGAAATCCAAGTAAGATTTGAAGGCCAGAAGGGCATTGGGCCCTTGATTGGGATACTTAGCTTTGAATGATTTTCTGCACAGATGTCTCAGATAAATCCATACACAATGGCATAGGACCTTGTACCTTGGATGATTGAATGTAGAAGAGAACATCCAGTCAAAAAGGGATAGTAGGTAGGATTAGGAAGATAGTTGGTAAGTTTTGGAAGAAGAGTGAGTATGCAATTTGGACCAAAAGTTCTTTAGCAATAGGGTGTCGGTTAGAGAGTGAATGTAAACGTCAGCACATGTGAAGAGTCAGTCACAATGATGAACTGGGGAACATATGTAGGAAAGCAGATATCAATAGAGACATTAGGAAATCAGGCAAAATATAAAGTGAGTGAGTGGATTAGACGTTTTCAACAGGGTTGAGGTTGAATATATCATCTTAGGAAGAAACAAATGTGTAGTCACCAATAGCATTGACATTTGAGAGCATTAGGCAACCTGGACAAGGATGTTTTTAGTAATCCATGCTCACTTTCCAATGAGGCTTTGGTGCAATCATAAGTGTGACCTTTGCATTTTGTGTCCAGAATATCACTGTGATAAAATGTATATGTAGATCAGGTGACATGAGTGTTTCTTCCACCATTTCTGGGAGTAATATGTTGAAGACATATAAATTAGCCTTTGGGGGTACAAATAGGTGTACCCTGGGTCTATGAATATAGAGATAATGCATGAATAGACCATACTGTGAATAAATAGTATAACAGGTTCCACTTTAAATAATGGATTGCATTGATATCTGAAAATATATAGGAAATCTAATATTGATACACAACCATTCATTCTAACCAGTTATACATCTAATGGTGATATTGGGGTTATGGTTTACCATGAAGGGGGTGTGAGTTTTGCTTCACAAGGGATTATGGAAATGGAAAAGAATGTGTTTGGAAAGAAGTCTCATGAAAAGACCAGTCAAGAAACGTGGAGGAATACATGTGTTCTGAAGCAGGAAGTGATTGAAAGGGAAATAAATGCCTAGAAATTTGTGAACTTGAGGATGAAATACATATCCTATGATGTGCATCA
Source organism: Spermophilus citellus (assembly GCF_964194105.1). NCBI lineage: Eukaryota > Metazoa > Chordata > Mammalia > Rodentia > Sciuridae > Spermophilus > Spermophilus citellus. Next base: position 236,578 of record NW_027672875.1, on the reverse strand, counting down.
ACTGAAGAAATAGTAATGTACCAGTGTTGAATAAAAATGAACGTCAAAATACACATCATGTCCCATAGGAATCTACTTGCATTCATGTTAAACTGGGTCAGTTACTGTAGAAATATTAGGATTTCAGCACTAGGAAACAAATATGTATTTCAGGTGGATGACTATTTCTGAGAATAATCTTGTGAAACGTTGATTATAAATCCACATATATGAACATGAATGAATTTAGGGAGTATATAATATGACACATACATTTCATATTTTGAAAAATCTGAAGAGTGTGTGTATGTGTGTGTGTGTATATATACATATACACAAAAAAAAACAACACACACACACAAACACAGACTTTAAAGAGTAGAAATATATATGCCAATCGAAATTCATCATGAAATATTTATCATCCACAGATCCAAAAATATTTATTTTACTGAACATGTATTTATGTATCATGTTGTTCAAGTGGGAAGCTCACCTGGAGGTTGAATTCTCAGTTCCAACAGCGTTTAGGAGGAGTGATCTCTTCTCACAGTTTGTATCTGCCAAGTCAGCCACCTCACAAGAATGGACGTGGGATAGGAGGTAGGATTCTATATGTGCATGTAAAAATGCATGTTGCTGAATAGGCTACAGAGAAAGGGAGACAGGAATTCACATATTTGTTAACATTCAAAACACATGGAGAACTATTTCTATTAAATTGGACAAGATTTATAACATCTACACTTTATAATGCCAAAGGCCAGTCCAACTATACACCAGGCCTGCTCTGAACTGCCTGTATTTCTATTCTGTTTGAGTTATTTTTCTCCATCACATTAGTATTCGTAGTCACAATCTAGTAGGGTATGGGTTAGTGTCAGGGATTCAGTATTTCGAACGGAAAATAGGAAAATGAATCCAATGTGTAGGCCAATATGTGCTACAAAAAAATCTTCCCACTCTCATCCAGAACATTGCCTTGACATTACCTTCACAATAAGTAAGACACAATTTGAGGAGAAGAGTTAGAAATGCTGTGAATACATATGTGGAATGGAAACTGCTCAGGAGTTCACAACCTTGGAGGTGGTAGACTAGTTTCCATGAGTAAGGCACAGGGTAAACACTCCACAAACGTGGAGCTCTGCTGGCCTAAAGACTTTGTGAGAAACTGCTTCTGAGGTTGGGCACTTGAAATATATGTTGTTTTCAGGAGCTTTAGCTTCCTTTGTAGTGAGACCATCAAACCAGGTCTGCATCTATGTGACCTGGAGGACATGGTTTCTGATTTTCCAATGAACATGAGGCAGAAGTGCTGAATTCTCTCTTTGCAGGTAAACTGTGGCCACTGTGGTCTAAGTGTCTCCCTGTGTGGTCTGTGAAGCCATTTGGTCATCCTCCACTTTTCCTGGTGTTTCTTGCTGCTGCACTGGGAGTTTGGAATTTGCTTCAGGAAATACAAGGAGTTCAACTGGGACACAGTGCTGGAGGGAGTTCTGCCACTTGTGGTGTGTCAAGGTCCTAAAAGAATGCACCAGCCAGGCTTCTATCCCACAGAGCTTGCCCCCTTGACCATAGCAACCTGATTCTGAACATTGCCCTGAAACCTCTCCATATAACAAGATGCCTTTACATAGAAGGGTCTGCTCACTGCACCATGTCAGTCACAAGCCATTTGGAAGCCAATGGCAGATCCACATGGCCCCACCACAGATGTTTTATCACACACCTGCACACCACTGCTCTAGGCCCACTACTCAGCAGGCCCCAACTTACTGGCATCTCTGTTTTACACCATTTTCATGAAACCCAGTCAATCAAGGCACTGTCTGGTACACTCATGATCAGCAACAGGACATCCAAAGGTTCTCCAGTGCCACCTGGTCATGGGAATTTCAAAAATGTCATGGTATTTATCTAGCTAGCCATTTTTAAAGGATGAAGTTGGAGGCACTGTGGGTTTCCATTCCTTCAGGAACCATTAAATGGTGAGGAAGCTCATTTCGACGAAAGCTCTGGGGAACTCTCACAAACAAGGCTTCCCAAAGAGTGGCCAAAAGGTCACAGGAAGCCAGGCCCATTGAGGTCTACAATGTGAGGTCCACGTGTGTTTGGACTCTCCACGATGGCTGCCAGGTCTTTTAGAATAAAATCATGTGATATCCGGGCTGAGATTCCCAGTGCTCTGTGGAAAGCCAGCCTGGGCCTAGATCTCAGTTTCCAAGGGCGACTCTCATGCGTGGCCTCCTAACATCCCGACACAATTCACGGCAATACTTCTCTGAGGTCAGTTCCAGAACTCAGTCTCCAAGGGGAATCACACCAGAGTTCAAGCCCAGGTGGACCCAGTCATCTCTTCCCACTGCCACACCACAATTCAAACCAAAACACTGCCACATGGCCCTCATCTTCTTCCATATAGACACTCATCATAACCTCTGGCTGGAGGTTTCCATGAGGGGCACAGCCCAAGACAGTGTCCACAATAAGCTCCCTTGCCTCTCATTTGCCTAATGTCAGGGTGGACTGGACACCCTTCCTGTGGACCTGGAGTGATCAAATAGGCCTGCCTTTAATACTGCTCTACTTCTCCAATTGGAGGCCTACTGACTGCCGGGTATAGATTCTTTGTGTGAACTGGAGTCATGAGAAAACCCAAGCACCTATGGGCTAGCCTCTGCATGGCTTTGAAGGACTCATTTGACACAAAGGATCCCTATTCTCACTTGATGGAGGTCAGGAACCTTACAGAGGAAGGCGAGAGACCTCATCCAGGATGACTGCTTTTGTGCCAATTTGGCTTTGGATGCACACATGGGATCTTTCTTTGGATCCACCAGGTGCTGACAATCTAAGCCACAGCCTCACACTGGGCCAAGAGGCTGATTCAGACACATCCCTTTGCAAAGCAATTAAGCAAAGAGCCACAGGTGATGCCCATTCATTTCCATTTGAAAACTGTTTTCTTCAGGCTTCACAAAGGGGTGCCCTGAGGCAAAGGCCTTCCTGACATTCAGGGCCACAGAAGGATAGGTAAGCCCAAGGCCCAAAGCAGGGTTTCTCCAGGGAGACTTTCCTGGTCACACTGATATCTGAGTTTTCTGAGATGCTCACCATTCCTTTCAACTATCCAGTACATGGCCATGTCACCGAGCTTGGAGGTGGTACATATCTTGGACACAAAACCATGAGCCTATTCTGGAGAGTGGCCAGAATTCAGGAAGAAAACAGGAACTTAGGAAGATAGTAGGTGTTGCCCATCCATAAGGCAAGCCGCAGTCCATTCATAAATTGGGCAGGATGAATGCTGGGAAGCTTTCTACTAGACAGGACACATCCATTGATGCATTCTCTTTTCTAATGTCTACAACCAGGGACACAGTGGGATACACAAACATAGAAACACTCGCCTTGTCAAAAGCCTTACTAGAAACAGTCCACTCCAAACCAAACAAACCGCCTTTCCTTCCTATTCTCAGAACATGAGACAAAACCACAAACTCACACCCACACCCACAAAGGCACCTCCTTCCAAGTTGGTCTGTGACTACCCGGAGTGTCGTCTGACTGGTGGGCCATACTATGTTCCCCCGAAAGGGCCTGTCCTGTCTCACATCTGGCCTCCTTGGCCAACTCTGTGAAGTTGTCAGGAGCCAGCGATGAGCCACTACCTGCTTTCTCTGGAAAGGCCCCTCTGCAGAGCTTTCCTGGCATTTGGCAATCCTCACCTCAGTGGGTACCAAGAAAGACTGACTCTGTCCTTGGTAAATCCAAACAAGTGAGCCCACTGGGACTGGGACTGGGACTGGCTCTGGGTGCCTGGCTTCCTGGATCCCAAGTTCAGAGAGTTCCATCACCAAGGAAGTGAGGTGAGGTCACTTCCTTCAGGAACTGAATGAGGTCACTGCCTTGGCAACCACTGTGTCCTAACAGTTGCTTCCAAGGCTCCCATGAGATGGAGGCTGCCCCTCCTTCCTGTGACACCTTCACAAGTTAGAATGGAATATCAACCATAGGCACCAAGGAACAGCTCTCCACACAGGCCTGCTTTGGTCCATCTTGTCTACATTAAGAAGAGAGAGGCTCATTCAGACACATCCCTTCATCCCGACCAGGAGGTTTGCCATGGAAGATGACTTCTGCTCTCTCAGGTCCTTCATAGCTGCCTACATCTTCTCCAGGGATCATTTCTGCATGGACCTTTGAGGTTCTCAGCAGGTGGAAGATCCCCCACATTCCTGTATTGTAAGACCCACTCTGTCCCTGCTCTTCTGTAAAGTTAGATTGAGGGAACAGTGTATGGTTAGGGTTAAGAACCTGTTTGATGTGGCTTAGGAATCACTCTGCTGGATGAAGAATGGTATTGGGAACCTGCGATATTTATAATAATATATAGGTGAAATATATGTATGAAAACAGAAATCCAAGTAAGATTTGAAGGCCAGAAGGGCATTGGGCCCTTGATTGGGATACTTAGCTTTGAATGACTTTCTGCACAGATGTCTCAGATAAATCCATACACAATGGCATAGGACCTTGTACCTTGGATGATTGAATGTAGAAGAGAACATCCAGTCAAAAAGGGATAGTAGGTAGGATTAGGAAGATAGTTGGTAAGTTTTGGAAGAAGAGTGAGTATGCAATTTGGACCAAAAGTTCTTTAGCAATAGGGTGTCGGTTAGAGAGTGAATGTAAACGTCAGCACATGTGAAGAGTCAGTCACAATGATGAACTGGGGAACATATGTAGGAAAGCAGATATCAATAGAGACATTAGGAAATCAGGCAAAGTATAAAGTGAGTGAGTGGATTAGACATTTTCAACAGGGTTGAGGTTGAATATATCATCTTAGGAAGAAACAAATGTGTAGTCACCAATAGCATTGACATTTGAGAGCATTAGGCAACCTGGACAAGGATGTTTTTAGTAATCCATGCTCACTTTCCAATGAGGCTTTGGTGCAATCATAAGTGTGACCTTTGCATTTTGTGTCCAGAATATCACTGTGATAAAATGTATATGTAGATCAGGTGACATGAGTGTTTCTTCCACCATTTCTGGGAGTAATATGTTGAAGACATATAAATTAGCCTTTGGGGGTACAAATAGGTGTACCCTGGGTCTATGAATATAGAGATAATGCATGAATAGACCATACTGTGAATAAATATTATAACAGGTTCCAATTTATATAATGGATTGCATTGATATCTGAAAATATATAGGAAATCTAATATTGATACACAACCATTCATTCTAACCAGTTATACATCTAATGGTGATATTGGGGTTATGGTTTACCATGAAGGGGGTGTGAGTTTTGCTTCACAAGGGATTATGGAAATGGAAAAGAATGTGTTTGGAAAGAAGTCTCATGAAAAGACCAGTCAAGAAATGTGGAGGTATACATGTGTTCTGAAGCAGGAAGTGATTGAAAGGGAAATAAATGCCTAGAAATTTGTGAACTTGAGGATGAAATACATATCCTATGATGTGCATCAACTGAAGAAATAGTAATGTACCAGTGTTGAATAAAAATGAACGTCAAAATACACATCATGTCCCATAGGAATCTACTTGCATTCATGTTAAACTGGGTCAGTTACTGTAGAAATATTAGGATTTCAGCACTAGGAAACAAATATGTATTTCAGGTGGATGACTATTTCTGAGAATAATCTTGTGAAACGTTGATTATAAATCCACATATATGAACATGAATGAATTTAGGGAGTATATAATATGACACATACATTTCATATTTTGAAAAATCTGGAGAGTGTGTGTATGTGTGTGTGTGTGTGTGTGTGTATATATATATATATATATATATATATATATATATATATATATATACACAAAAAAAAACACACACACACAAACACAGACATTAAAGAGTAGAAATATATATGCCAATCGAAATTCATCATGAAATATTTATCATCCACAGATCCAAAAATATTTATTTTACTGAACATGTATTTATGTATCATGTTGTTCAAGTGGGAAGCTCACCTGGAGGTTGAATTCTCAGTTCCAACAGCGTTTAGGAGGAGTGATCTCTTCTCACAGTTTGTATCTGCCAAGTCAGCCACCTCACAAGAATGGACGTGGGATAGGAGGTAGGATTCTATATGTGCATGTAAAAATGCATGTTGCTGAATAGGCTACAGAGAAAGGGAGACAGGAATTCACATATTTGTTAACATTCAAAACACATGGAGAACTATTTCTATTAAATTGGACTAGATTTATAACACCTACACTTTATAATGCCAAAGGCCAGTCCAACTATACACCAGGCCTGCTCTGAACTGCCTGTATTTCTATTCTGTTTGAGTTATTTTTCTCCATCACATTAGTATTCGTAGTCACAATCTAGTAGGGTATGGGTTAGTGTCAGGGATTCAGTATTTCGAACGGAAAATAGGAAAATGAATCCAATGTGTAGGCCAATATGTGCTACAAAAAAATCTTCCCACTCTCATCCAGAACATTGCCTTGACATTACCTTCACAATAAGTAAGACACAATTAGAGGAGAAGAGTTAGAAATGCTGTGAATACATATGTGGAATGGAAACTGCTCAGGAGTTCACAACCTTGGAGGTGGTAGACTAGTTTCCATGAGTAAGGGACAGGGTAAACACTCCACAAACGTGGAGCTCTGCTGGCCTAAAGACTTTGTGAGAAACTGCTTCTGAGGTTGGGCACTTGAAATATATGTTGTTTTCAGGAGCTTTAGCTTCCTTTGTAGTGAGACCATCAAACCAGGTCTGCATCTATGTGACCTGGAGGACATGGTTTCTGATTTTCCAATGAACATGAGGCAGAAGTGCTGAATTCTCTCTTTGCAGGTAAACTGTGGCCACTGTGGTCTAAGTGTCTCCCTGTGTGGTCTGTGAAGCCATTTGGTCATCCTCCACTTTTCCTGGTGTTTCTTGCTGCTGCACTGGGAGTTTGGAATTTGCTTCAGGAAATACAAGGAGTTCAACTGGGACACAGTGCTGGAGGGAGTTCTGCCACTTGTGGTGTGTCAAGGTCCTAAAAGAATGCACCAGCCAGGCTTCTATCCCACAGAGCTTGCCCCCTTGACCATAGCAACCTGATTCTGAACATTGCCCTGAAACCTCTCCATATAACAAGATGCCTTTACATAGAAGGGTCTGCTCACTGCACCATGTCAGTCACAAGCCATTTGGAAGCCAATGGCAGATCCACATGGCCCCACCACAGATGTTTTATCACACACCTGCACACCACTGCTCTAGGCCCACTACTCAGCAGGCCCCAACTTACTGGCATCTCTGTTTTACACCATTTTCATGAAACCCAGTCAATCAAGGCACTGTCTGGTACACTCATGATCAGCAACAGGACATCCAAAGGTTCTCCAGTGCCACCTGGTCATGGGAATTTCAAAAATGTCATGGTATTTATCTAGCTAGCCATTTTTAAAGGATGAAGTTGGAGGCACTGTGGGTTTCCATTCCTTCAGGAACCATTAAATGGTGAGGAAGCTCATTTCAACGAAAGCTCTGGGGAACTCTCACAAACAAGGCTTCCCAAAGAGTGGCCAAAAGGTCACAGGAAGCCAGGCCCATTGAGGTCTACAATGTGAGGTCCACGTGTGTTTGGACTCTCCACGATGGCTGCCAGGTCTTTTAGAATAAAATCATGTGATATCCGGGCTGAGATTCCCAGTGCTCTGTGGAAAGCCAGCCTGGGCCTAGATCTCAGTTTCCAAGGGCGACTCTCATGCGTGGCCTCCTAACATCCCGACACAATTCACGGCAATACTTCTCTGAGGTCAGTTCCAGAACTCAGTCTCCAAGGGGAATCACACCAGAGTTCAAGCCCAGGTGGACCCAGTCATCTCTTCCCACTGCCACACCACAATTCAAACCAAAACACTGCCACATGGCCCTCATCTTCTTCCATATAGACACTCATCATAACCTCTGGCTGGAGGTTTCCATGAGGGGCACAGCCCAAGACAGTGTCCACAATAAGCTCCCTTGCCTCTCATTTGCCTAATGTCAGGGTGGACTGGACACCCTTCCTGTGGACCTGGAGTGATCAAATAGGCCTGCCTTTAATACTGCTCTACTTCTCCAATTGGAGGCCTACTGACTGCCGGGTATAGATTCTTTGTGTGAACTGGAGTCATGAGAAAACCCAAGCACCTATGGGCTAGCCTCTGCATGGCTTTGAAGGACTCATTTGACACAAAGGATCCCTATTCTCACTTGATGGAGGTCAGGAACCTTACAGAGGAAGGCGAGAGACCTCATCCAGGATGACTGCTTTTGTGCCAATTTGGCTTTGGATGCACACATGGGATCTTTCTTTGGATCCACCAGGTGCTGACAATCTAAGCCACAGCCTCACACTGGGCCAAGAGGCTGATTCAGACACATCCCTTTGCAAAGCAATTAAGCAAAGAGCCACAGGTGATGCCCATTCATTTCCATTTGAAAACTGTTTTCTTCAGGCTTCACAAAGGGGTGCCCTGAGGCAAAGGCCTTCCTGACATTCAGGGCCACAGAAGGATAGGTAAGCCCAAGGCCCAAAGCAGGGTTTCTCCAGGGAGACTTTCCTGGTCACACTGATATCTGAGTTTTCTGAGATGCTCACCATTCCTTTCAACTATCCAGTACATGGCCATGTCACCGAGCTTGGAGGTGGTACATATCTTGGACACAAAACCATGAGCCTATTCTGGAGAGTGGCCAGAATTCAGGAAGAAAACAGGAACTTAGGAAGATAGTAGGTGTTGCCCATCCATAAGGCAAGCCGCAGTCCATTCATAAATTGGGCAGGATGAATGCTGGGAAGCTTTCTACTAGACAGGACACATCCATTGATGCATTCTCTTTTCTAATGTCTACAACCAGGGACACAGTGGGATACACAAACATAGAAACACTCGCCTTGTCAAAAGCCTTACTAGAAACAGTCCACTCCAAACCAAACAAACCGCCTTTCCTTCCTATTCTCAGAACATGAGACAAAACCACAAACTCACACCCACACCCACAAAGGCACCTCCTTCCAAGTTGGTCTGTGACTACCCGGAGTGTCGTCTGACTGGTGGGCCATACTATGTTCCCCCGAAAGGGCCTGTCCTGTCTCACATCTGGCCTCCTTGGCCAACTCTGTGAAGTTGTCAGGAGCCAGCGATGAGCCACTACCTGCTTTCTCTGGAAAGGCCCCTCTGCAGAGCTTTCCTGGCATTTGGCAATCCTCACCTCAGTGGGTACCAAGAAAGACTGACTCTGTCCTTGGTAAATCCAAACAAGTGAGCCCACTGGGACTGGGACTGGGACTGGCTCTGGGTGCCTGGCTTCCTGGATCCCAAGTTCAGAGAGTTCCATCACCAAGGAAGTGAGGTGAGGTCACTTCCTTCAGGAACTGAATGAGGTCACTGCCTTGGCAACCACTGTGTCCTAACAGTTGCTTCCAAGGCTCCCATGAGATGGAGGCTGCCCCTCCTTCCTGTGACACCTTCACAAGTTAGAATGGAATATCAACCATAGGCACCAAGGAACAGCTCTCCACACAGGCCTGCTTTGGTCCATCTTGTCTACATTAAGAAGAGAGAGGCTCATTCAGACACATCCCTTCATCCCGACCAGGTGGTTGGCCATGGAAGATGACTTCTGCTCTCTCAGGTCCTTCATAGCTGCCTACATCTTCTCCAGGGATCATTTCTGCATGGACCTTTGAGGTTCTCAGCAGGTGGAAGATCCCCCACATTCCTGTATTGTAAGACCCACTCTGTCCCTGCTCTTCTGTAAAGTTAGATTGAGGGAACAGTGTATGGTTAGGGTTAAGAACCTGTTTGATGTGGCTTAGGAATCACTCTGCTGGATGAAGAATGGTATTGGGAACCTGCGATATTTATAATAATATATAGGTGAAATATATGTATGAAAACAGAAATCCAAGTAAGATTTGAAGGCCAGAAGGGCATTGGGCCCTTGATTGGGATACTTAGCTTTGAATGACTTTCTGCACAGATGTCTCAGATAAATCGATACACAATGGCATAGGACCTTGTACCTTGGATGATTGAATGTAGAAGAGAACATCCAGTCAAAAAGGGATAGTAGGTAGGATTAGGAAGATAGTTGGTAAGTTTTGGAAGAAGAGTGAGTATGCAATTTGGACCAAAAGTTCTTTAGCAATAGGGTGTCGGTTAGAGAGTGAATGTAAACGTCAGCACATGTGAAGAGTCAGTCACAATGATGAACTGGGGAACATATGTAGGAAAGCAGATATCAATAGAGACATTAGGAAATCAGGCAAAATATAAAGTGAGTGAGTGGATTAGACGTTTTCAACAGGGTTGAGGTTGAATATATCATCTTAGGAAGAAACAAATGTGTAGTCACCAATAGCATTGACATTTGAGAGCATTAGGCAACCTGGACAAGGATGTTTTTAGTAATCCATGCTCACTTTCCAATGAGGCTTTGGTGCAATCATAAGTGTGACCTTTGCATTTTGTGTCCAGAATATCACTGTGATAAAATGTATATGTAGATCAGGTGACATGAGTGTTTCTTCCACCATTTCTGGGAGTAATATGTTGAAGACATATAAATTAGCCTTTGGGGGTACAAATAGGTGTACCCTGGGTCTATGAATATAGAGATAATGCATGAATAGACCATACTGTGAATAAATAGTATAACAGGTTCCACTTTAAATAATGGATTGCATTGATATCTGAAAATATATAGGAAATCTAATATTGATACACAACCATTCATTCTAACCAGTTATACATCTAATGGTGATATTGGGGTTATGGTTTACCATGAAGGGGGTGTGAGTTTTGCTTCACAAGGGATTATGGAAATGGAAAAGAATGTGTTTGGAAAGAAGTCTCATGAAAAGACCAGTCAAGAAACGTGGAGGAATACATGTGTTCTGAAGCAGGAAGTGATTGAAAGGGAAATAAATGCCTAGAAATTTGTGAACTTGAGGATGAAATACATATCCTATGATGTGCATCAACTGAAGAAATAGTAATGTACCAGTGTTGAATAAAAATGAACGTCAAAATACACATCATGTCCCATAGGAATCTACTTGCATTCATGTTAAACTGGATCAGTTACTGTAGAAATATTAGGATTTCAGCACTAGGAAACAAATATGTATTTCAGGTGGATGACTATTTCTGAGAATAATCTTGTGAAAAGTTGATTATAAATCCACATATATGAACATGAATGAATTTAGGGAGTATATAATATGACACATACATTTCATATTTTGAAAAATCTGAAGAGTGTGTGTATGTGTGTGTGTGTATATATACATATACACAAAAAAAAACAACACACACACACAAACACAGACTTTAAAGAGTAGAAATATATATGCCAATCGAAATTCATCATGAAATATTTATCATCCACAGATCCAAAAATATTTATTTTACTGAACATGTATTTATGTATCATGTTGTTCAAGTGGGAAGCTCACCTGGAGGTTGAATTCTCAGTTCCAACAGCGTTTAGGAGGAGTGATCTCTTCTCACAGTTTGTATCTGCCAAGTCAGCCACCTCACAAGAATGGACGTGGGATAGGAGGTAGGATTCTATATGTGCATGTAAAAATGCATGTTGCTGAATAGGCTACAGAGAAAGGGAGACAGGAATTCACATATTTGTTAACATTCAAAACACATGGAGAACTATTTCTATTAAATTGGACAAGATTTATAACACCTACACTTTATAATGCCAAAGGCCAGTCCAACTATACACCAGGCCTGCTCTGAACTGCCTGTATTTCTATTCTGTTTGAGTTATTTTTCTCCATCACATTAGTATTCGTAGTCACAATCTAGTAGGGTATGGGTTAGTGTCAGGGATTCAGTATTTCGAACGGAAAATAGGAAAATGAATCCAATGTGTAGGCCAATATGTGCTACAAAAAAATCTTCCCACTCTCATCCAGAACATTGCCTTGACATTACCTTCACAATAAGTAAGACACAATTTGAGGAGAAGAGTTAGAAATGCTGTGAATACATATGTGGAATGGAAAATGCTCAGGAGTTCACAACCTTGGAGGTGGTAGACTAGTTTCCATGAGTAAGGGACAGGGTAAACACTCCACAAACGTGGAGCTCTGCTGGCCTAAAGACTTTGTGAGAAACTGCTTCTGAGGTTGGGCACTTGAAATATATGTTGTTTTCAGGAGCTTTAGCTTCCTTTGTAGTGAGACCATCAAACCAGGTCTGCATCTATGTGACCTGGAGGACATGGTTTCTGATTTTCCAATGAACATGAGGCAGAAGTGCTGAATTCTCTCTTTGCAGGTAAACTGTGGCCACTGTGGTCTAAGTGTCTCCCTGTGTGGTCTGTGAAGCCATTTGGTCATCCTCCACTTTTCCTGGTGTTTCTTGCTGCTGCACTGGGAGTTTGGAATTTGCTTCAGGAAATACAAGGAGTTCAACTGGGACACAGTGCTGGAGGGAGTTCTGCCACTTGTGGTGTGTCAAGGTCCTAAAAGAATGCACCAGCCAGGCTTCTATCCCACAGAGCTTGCCCCCTTGACCATAGCAACCTGATTCTGAACATTGCCCTGAAACCTCTCCATATAACAAGATGCCTTTACATAGAAGGGTCTGCTCACTGCACCATGTCAGTCACAAGCCATTTGGAAGCCAATGGCAGATCCACATGGCCCCACCACAGATGTTTTATCACACACCTGCACACCACTGCTCTAGGCCCACTACTCAGCAGGCCCCAACTTACTGGCATCTCTGTTTTACACCATTTTCATGAAACCCAGTCAATCAAGGCACTGTCTGGTACACTCATGATCAGCAACAGGACATCCAAAGGTTCTCCAGTGCCACCTGGTCATGGGAATTTCAAAAATGTCATGGTATTTATCTAGCTAGCCATTTTTAAAGGATGAAGTTGGAGGCACTGTGGGTTTCCATTCCTTCAGGAACCATTAAATGGTGAGGAAGCTCATTTCGACGAAAGCTCTGGGGAACTCTCACAAACAAGGCTTCCCAAAGAGTGGCCAAAAGGTCACAGGAAGCCAGGCCCATTGAGGTCTACAATGTGAGGTCCACGTGTGTTTGGACTCTCCACGATGGCTGCCAGGTCTTTTAGAATAAAATCATGTGATATCCGGGCTGAGATTCCCAGTGCTCTGTGGAAAGCCAGCCTGGGCCTAGATCTCAGTTTCCAAGGGCGACTCTCATGCGTGGCCTCCTAACATCCCGACACAATTCACGGCAATACTTCTCTGAGGTCAGTTCCAGAACTCAGTCTCCAAGGGGAATCACACCAGAGTTCAAGCCCAGGTGGACCCAGTCATCTCTTCCCACTGCCACACCACAATTCAAACCAAAACACTGCCACATGGCCCTCATCTTCTTCCATATAGACACTCATCATAACCTCTGGCTGGAGGTTTCCATGAGGGGCACAGCCCAAGACAGTGTCCACAATAAGCTCCCTTGCCTCTCATTTGCCTAATGTCAGGGTGGACTGGACACCCTTCCTGTGGACCTGGAGTGATCAAATAGGCCTGCCTTTAATACTGCTCTACTTCTCCAATTGGAGGCCTACTGACTGCCGGGTATAGATTCTTTGTGTGAACTGGAGTCATGAGAAAACCCAAGCACCTATGGGCTAGCCTCTGCATGGCTTTGAAGGACTCATTTGACACAAAGGATCCCTATTCTCACTTGATGGAGGTCAGGAACCTTACAGAGGAAGGCGAGAGACCTCATCCAGGATGACTGCTTTTGTGCCAATTTGGCTTTGGATGCACACATGGGATCTTTCTTTGGATCCACCAGGTGCTGACAATCTAAGCCACAGCCTCACACTGGGCCAAGAGGCTGATTCAGACACATCCCTTTGCAAAGCAATTAAGCAAAGAGCCACAGGTGATGCCCATTCATTTCCATTTGAAAACTGTTTTCTTCAGGCTTCACAAAGGGGTGCCCTGAGGCAAAGGCCTTCCTGACATTCAGGGCCACAGAAGGATAGGTAAGCCCAAGGCCCAAAGCAGGGTTTCTCCAGGGAGACTTTCCTGGTCACACTGATATCTGAGTTTTCTGAGATGCTCACCATTCCTTTCAACTATCCAGTACATGGCCATGTCACCGAGCTTGGAGGTGGTACATATCTTGGACACAAAACCATGAGAGTGGCCAGAATTCAGGAAGAAAACAGGAACTTAGGAAGATAGTAGGTGTTGCCCATCCATAAGGCAAGCCGCAGTCCATTCATAAATTGGGCAGGATGAATGCTGGGAAGCTTTCTACTAGACAGGACACATCCATTGATGCATTCTCTTTTCTAATGTCTACAACCAGGGACACAGTGGAATACACAAACATAGAAACACTCGCCTTGTCAAAAGCCTTACTAGAAACAGTTCACTCCAAACCAAACAAACCGCCTTTCCTTCCTATTCTCAGAACATGAGACAAAACCACAAACTCACACCCACACCCACAAAGGCACCTCCTTCCAAGTTGGTCTGTGACTACCCGGAGTGTCGTCTGACTGGTGGGCCATACTATGTTCCCCCGAAAGGGCCTGTCCTGTCTCACATCTGGCCTCCTTGGCCAACTCTGTGAAGTTGTCAGGAGCCAGCGGTGAGCCACTACCTGCTTTCTCTGGAAAGGCCCCTCTGCAGAGCTTTCCTGGCATTTGGCAATCCTCACCTCAGTGGGTACCAAGAAAGACTGACTCTGTCCTTGGTAAATCCAAACAAGTGAGCCCACTGGGACTGGGACTGGGACTGGCTCTGGGTGCCTGGCTTCCTGGATCCCAAGTTCAGAGAGTTCCATCACCAAGGAAGTGAGGTGAGGTCACTTCCTTCAGGAACTGAATGAGGTCACTGCCTTGGCAACCACTGTGTCCTAACAGTTGCTTCCAAGGCTCCCATGAGATGGAGGCTGCCCCTCCTTCCTGTGACACCTTCACAAGTTAGAATGGAATATCAACCATAGGCACCAAGGAACAGCTCTCCACACAGGCCTGCTTTGGTCCATCTTGTCTACATTAAGAAGAGAGAGGCTCATTCAGACACATCCCTTCATCCCGACCAGGAGGTTTGCCATGGAAGATGACTTCTGCTCTCTCAGGTCCTTCATAGCTGCCTACATCTTCTCCAGGGATCATTTCTGCATGGACCTTTGAGGTTCTCAGCAGGTGGAAGATCCCCCACATTCCTGTATTGTAAGACCCACTCTGTCCCTGCTCTTCTGTAAAGTTAGATTGAGGGAACAGTGTATGGTTAGGGTTAAGAACCTGTTTGGCTTAGGAATCACTCTGCTGGATGAAGAATGGTATTGGGAACCTGCGATATTTATAATAATATATAGGTGAAATATATGTATGAAAACAGAAATCCAAGTAAGATTTGAAGGCCAGAAGGGCATTGGGCCCTTGATTGGGATACTTAGCTTTGAATGACTTTCTGCACAGATGTCTCAGATAAATCGATATACAATGGCATGGGACCTTGTACCTTGGATGATTGAATGTAGAAGAGAACATCCAGTCAAAAAGGGATAGTAGGTAGGATTAGGAAGATTGTTGGTAAGTTTTGGAAGAAGAGTGAGTATGCAATTTGGACCAAAATTTCTTTAGCAATAGGGTGTCGGTTAGAGAGTGAATGTAAACGTCAGCACATGTGAAGAGTCAGTCACAATGATGAACTGGGGAACATATGTAGGAAAGCAGATATCAATAGAGACATTAGGAAATCAGGCAAAATATAAAGTGAGTGAGTGGATTAGACGTTTTCAACAGGGTTGAGGTTGAATATATCATCTTAGGAAGAAACAAATGTGTAGTCACCAATAGCATTGACATTTGAGAGCATTAGGCAACCTGGACAAGGATGTTTTTAGTAATCCATGCTCACTTTCCAATGAGGCTTTGGTGCAATCATAAGTGTGACCTTTGCATTTTGTGTCCAGAATATCACTGTGATAAAATGTATATGTAGATCAGGTGACATGAGTGTTTCTTCCACCATTTCTGGGAGTAATATGTTGAAGACATATAAATTAGCCTTTGGGGGTACAAATAGGTGTACCCTGGGTCTATGAATATAGAGATAATGCATGAATAGACCATACTGTGAATAAATAGTATAACAGGTTCCACTTTAAATAATGGATTGCATTGATATCTGAAAATATATAGGAAATCTAATATTGATACACAACCATTCATTCTAACCAGTTATACATCTAATGGTGATATTGGGGTTATGGTTTACCATGAAGGGGGTGTGAGTTTTGCTTCACAAGGGATTATGGAAATGGAAAAGAATGTGTTTGGAAAGAAGTCTCATGAAAAGACCAGTCAAGAAACGTGGAGGAATACATGTGTTCTGAAGCAGGAAGTGATTGAAAGGGAAATAAATGCCTAGAAATTTGTGAACTTGAGGATGAAATACATATCCTATGATGTGCATCAACTGAAGAAATAGTAATGTACCAGTGTTGAATAAAAATGAACGTCAAAATACACATCATGTCCCATAGGAATCTACTTGCATTCATGTTAAACTGGATCAGTTACTGTAGAAATATTAGGATTTCAGCACTAGGAAACAAATATGTATTTCAGGTGGATGACTATTTCTGAGAATAATCTTGTGAAAAGTTGATTATAAATCCACATATATGAACATGAATGAATTTAGGGAGTATATAATATGACACATACATTTCATATTTTGAAAAATCTGAAGAGTGTGTGTATGTGTGTGTGTGTATATATACATATACACAAAAAAAAAACAACACACACACACAAACACAGACTTTAAAGAGTAGAAATATATATGCCAATCGAAATTCATCATGAAATATTTATCATCCACAGATCCAAAAATATTTATTTTACTGAACATGTATTTATGTATCATGTTGTTCAAGTGGGAAGCTCACCTGGAGGTTGAATTCTCAGTTCCAACAGCGTTTAGGAGGAGTGATCTCTTCTCACAGTTTGTATCTGCCAAGTCAGCCACCTCACAAGAATGGACGTGGGATAGGAGGTAGGATTCTATATGTGCATGTAAAAATGCATGTTGCTGAATAGGCTACAGAGAAAGGGAGACAGGAATTCACATATTTGTTAACATTCAAAACACATGGAGAACTATTTCTATTAAATTGGACAAGATTTATAACATCTACACTTTATAATGCCAAAGGCCAGTCCAACTATACACCAGGCCTGCTCTGAACTGCCTGTATTTCTATTCTGTTTGAGTTATTTTTCTCCATCACATTAGTATTCGTAGTCACAATCTAGTAGGGTATGGGTTAGTGTCAGGGATTCAGTATTTCGAACGGAAAATAGGAAAATGAATCCAATGTGTAGGCCAATATGTGCTACAAAAAAATCTTCCCACTCTCATCCAGAACATTGCCTTGACATTACCTTCACAATAAGTAAGACACAATTTGAGGAGAAGAGTTAGAAATGCTGTGAATACATATGTGGAATGGAAAATGCTCAGGAGTTCACAACCTTGGAGGTGGTAGACTAGTTTCCATGAGTAAGGCACAGGGTAAACACTCCACAAACGTGGAGCTCTGCTGGCCTAAAGACTTTGTGAGAAACTGCTTCTGAGGTTGGGCACTTGAAATATATGTTGTTTTCAGGAGCTTTAGCTTCCTTTGTAGTGAGACCATCAAACCAGGTCTGCATCTATGTGACCTGGAGGACATGGTTTCTGATTTTCCAATGAACATGAGGCAGAAGTGCTGAATTCTCTCTTTGCAGGTAAACTGTGGCCACTGTGGTCTAAGTGTCTCCCTGTGTGGTCTGTGAAGCCATTTGGTCATCCTCCACTTTTCCTGGTGTTTCTTGCTGCTGCACTGGGAGTTTGGAATTTGCTTCAGGAAATACAAGGAGTTCAACTGGGACACAGTGCTGGAGGGAGTTCTGCCACTTGTGGTGTGTCAAGGTCCTAAAAGAATGCACCAGCCAGGCTTCTATCCCACAGAGCTTGCCCCCTTGACCATAGCAACCTGATTCTGAACATTGCCCTGAAACCTCTCCATATAACAAGATGCCTTTACATAGAAGGGTCTGCTCACTGCACCATGTCAGTCACAAGCCATTTGGAAGCCAATGGCAGATCCACATGGCCCCACCACAGATGTTTTATCACACACCTGCACACCACTGCTCTAGGCCCACTACTCAGCAGGCCCCAACTTACTGGCATCTCTGTTTTACACCATTTTCATGAAACCCAGTCAATCAAGGCACTGTCTGGTACACTCATGATCAGCAACAGGACATCCAAAGGTTCTCCAGTGCCACCTGGTCATGGGAATTTCAAAAATGTCATGGTATTTATCTAGCTAGCCATTTTTAAAGGATGAAGTTGGAGGCACTGTGGGTTTCCATTCCTTCAGGAACCATTAAATGGTGAGGAAGCTCATTTCAACGAAAGCTCTGGGGAACTCTCACAAACAAGGCTTCCCAAAGAGTGGCCAAAAGGTCACAGGAAGCCAGGCCCATTGAGGTCTACAATGTGAGGTCCACGTGTGTTTGGACTCTCCACGATGGCTGCCAGGTCTTTTAGAATAAAATCATGTGATATCCGGGCTGAGATTCCCAGTGCTCTGTGGAAAGCCAGCCTGGGCCTAGATCTCAGTTTCCAAGGGCGACTCTCATGCGTGGCCTCCTAACATCCCGACACAATTCACGGCAATACTTCTCTGAGGTCAGTTCCAGAACTCAGTCTCCAAGGGGAATCACACCAGAGTTCAAGCCCAGGTGGACCCAGTCATCTCTTCCCACTGCCACACCACAATTCAAACCAAAACACTGCCACATGGCCCTCATCTTCTTCCATATAGACACTCATCATAACCTCTGGCTGGAGGTTTCCATGAGGGGCACAGCCCAAGACAGTGTCCACAATAAGCTCCCTTGCCTCTCATTTGCCTAATGTCAGGGTGGACTGGACACCCTTCCTGTGGACCTGGAGTGATCAAATAGGCCTGCCTTTAATACTGCTCTACTTCTCCAATTGGAGGCCTACTGACTGCCGGGTATAGATTCTTTGTGTGAACTGGAGTCATGAGAAAACCCAAGCACCTATGGGCTAGCCTCTGCATGGCTTTGAAGGACTCATTTGACACAAAGGATCCCTATTCTCACTTGATGGAGGTCAGGAACCTTACAGAGGAAGGCGAGAGACCTCATCCAGGATGACTGCTTTTGTGCCAATTTGGCTTTGGATGCACACATGGGATCTTTCTTTGGATCCACCAGGTGCTGACAATCTAAGCCACAGCCTCACACTGGGCCAAGAGGCTGATTCAGACACATCCCTTTGCAAAGCAATTAAGCAAAGAGCCACAGGTGATGCCCATTCATTTCCATTTGAAAACTGTTTTCTTCAGGCTTCACAAAGGGGTGCCCTGAGGCAAAGGCCTTCCTGACATTCAGGGCCACAGAAGGATAGGTAAGCCCAAGGCCCAAAGCAGGGTTTCTCCAGGGAGACTTTCCTGGTCACACTGATATCTGAGTTTTCTGAGATGCTCACCATTCCTTTCAACTATCCAGTACATGGCCATGTCACCGAGCTTGGAGGTGGTACATATCTTGGACACAAAACCATGAGCCTATTCTGGAGAGTGGCCAGAATTCAGGAAGAAAACAGGAACTTAGGAAGATAGTAGGTGTTGCCCATCCATAAGGCAAGCCGCAGTCCATTCATAAATTGGGCAGGATGAATGCTGGGAAGCTTTCTACTAGACAGGACACATCCATTGATGCATTCTCTTTTCTAATGTCTACAACCAGGGACACAGTGGGATACACAAACATAGAAACACTCGCCTTGTCAAAAGCCTTACTAGAAACAGTCCACTCCAAACCAAACAAACCGCCTTTCCTACCTATTCTCAGAACATGAGACAAAACCACAAACTCACACCCACACCCACAAAGGCACCTCCTTCCAAGTTGGTCTGTGACTACCCGGAGTGTCGTCTGACTGGTGGGCCATACTATGTTCCCCCGAAAGGGCCTGTCCTGTCTCACATCTGGCCTCCTTGGCCAACTCTGTGAAGTTGTCAGGAGCCAGCGGTGAGCCACTACCTGCTTTCTCTGGAAAGGCCCCTCTGCAGAGCTTTCCTGGCATTTGGCAATCCTCACCTCAGTGGGTACCAAGAAAGACTGACTCTGTCCTTGGTAAATCCAAACAAGTGAGCCCACTGGGACTGGGACTGGGACTGGCTCTGGGTGCCTGGCTTCCTGGATCCCAAGTTCAGAGAGTTCCATCACCAAGGAAGTGAGGTGAGGTCACTTCCTTCAGGAACTGAATGAGGTCACTGCCTTGGCAACCACTGTGTCCTAACAGTTGCTTCCAAGGCTCCCATGAGATGGAGGCTGCCCCTCCTTCCTGTGACACCTTCACAAGTTAGAATGGAATATCAACCATAGGCACCAAGGAACAGCTCTCCACACAGGCCTGCTTTGGTCCATCTTGTCTACATTAAGAAGAGAGAGGCTCATTCAGACACATCCCTTCATCCCGACCAGGAGGTTTGCCATGGAAGATGACTTCTGCTCTCTCAGGTCCTTCATAGCTGCCTACATCTTCTCCAGGGATCATTTCTGCATGGACCTTTGAGGTTCTCAGCAGGTGGAAGATCCCCCACATTCCTGTATTGTAAGACCCACTCTGTCCCTGCTCTTCTGTAAAGTTAGATTGAGGGAACAGTGTATGGTTAGGGTTAAGAACCTGTTTGGCTTAGGAATCACTCTGCTGGATGAAGAATGGTATTGGGAACCTGCGATATTTATAATAATATATAGGTGAAATATATGTATGAAAACAGAAATCCAAGTAAGATTTGAAGGCCAGAAGGGCATTGGGCCCTTGATTGGGATACTTAGCTTTGAATGACTTTCTGCACAGATGTCTCAGATAAATCGATATACAATGGCATGGGACCCTGTACCTTGGATTATTGAATGTAGAAGAGAACATCCAGTCAAAAAGGGATAGTAGGTAGGATTAGGAAGATTGTTGGTAAGTTTTGGAAGAAGAGTGAGTATGCAATTTGGACCAAAATTTCTTTAGCAATAGGGTGTCGGTTAGAGAGTGAATGTAAACGTCAGCACATGTGAAGAGTCAGTCACAATGATGAACTGGGGAACATATGTAGGAAAGCAGATATCAATAGAGACATTAGGAAATCAGGCAAAATATAAAGTGAGTGAGTGGATTAGACGTTTTCAACAGGGTTGAGGTTGAATATATCATCTTAGGAAGAAACAAATGTGTAGTCACCAATAGCATTGACATTTGAGAGCATTAGGCAACCTGGACAAGGATGTTTTTAGTAATCCATGCTCACTTTCCAATGAGGCTTTGGTGCAATCATAAGTGTGACCTTTGCATTTTGTGTCCAGAATATCACTGTGATAAAATGTATATGTAGATCAGGTGACATGAGTGTTTCTTCCACCATTTCTGGGAGTAATATGTTGAAGACATATAAATTAGCCTTTGGGGGTACAAATAGGTGTACCCTGGGTCTATGAATATAGAGATAATGCATGAATAGACCATACTGTGAATAAATATTATAACAGGTTCCAATTTATATAATGGATTGCATTGATATCTGAAAATATATAGGAAATCTAATATTGATACACAACCATTCATTCTAACCAGTTATACATCTAATGGTGATATTGGGGTTATGGTTTACCATGAAGGGGGTGTGAGTTTTGCTTCACAAGGGATTATGGAAATGGAAAAGAATGTGTTTGGAAAGAAGTCTCATGAAAAGACCAGTCAAGAAACGTGGAGGTATACATGTGTTCTGAAGCAGGAAGTGATTGAAAGGGAAATAAATGCCTAGAAATTTGTGAACTTGAGGATGAAATACATATCCTATGATGTGCATCAACTGAAGAAATAGTAATGTACCAGTGTTGAATAAAAATGAACGTCAAAATACACATCATGTCCCATAGGAATCTACTTGCATTCATGTTAAACTGGGTCAGTTACTGTAGAAATATTAGGATTTCAGCACTAGGAAACAAATATGTATTTCAGGTGGATGACTATTTCTGAGAATAATCTTGTGAAACGTTGATTATAAATCCACATATATGAACATGAATGAATTTAGGGAGTATATAATATGACACATACATTTCATATTTTGAAAAATCTGGAGAGTGTGTGTATGTGTGTGTGTGTGTGTGTGTGTATATATATATATATATATATATATATATATATATATATATATATACACAAAAAAAAACACACACACACAAACACAGACATTAAAGAGTAGAAATATATATGCCAATCGAAATTCATCATGAAATATTTATCATCCACAGATCCAAAAATATTTATTTTACTGAACATGTATTTATGTATCATGTTGTTCAAGTGGGAAGCTCACCTGGAGGTTGAATTCTCAGTTCCAACAGCGTTTAGGAGGAGTGATCTCTTCTCACAGTTTGTATCTGCCAAGTCAGCCACCTCACAAGAATGGACGTGGGATAGGAGGTAGGATTCTATATGTGCATGTAAAAATGCATGTTGCTGAATAGGCTACAGAGAAAGGGAGACAGGAATTCACATATTTGTTAACATTCAAAACACATGGAGAACTATTTCTATTAAATTGGACTAGATTTATAACACCTACACTTTATAATGCCAAAGGCCAGTCCAACTATACACCAGGCCTGCTCTGAACTGCCTGTATTTCTATTCTGTTTGAGTTATTTTTCTCCATCACATTAGTATTCGTAGTCACAATCTAGTAGGGTATGGGTTAGTGTCAGGGATTCAGTATTTCGAACGGAAAATAGGAAAATGAATCCAATGTGTAGGCCAATATGTGCTACAAAAAAATCTTCCCACTCTCATCCAGAACATTGCCTTGACATTACCTTCACAATAAGTAAGACACAATTAGAGGAGAAGAGTTAGAAATGCTGTGAATACATATGTGGAATGGAAACTGCTCAGGAGTTCACAACCTTGGAGGTGGTAGACTAGTTTCCATGAGTAAGGGACAGGGTAAACACTCCACAAACGTGGAGCTCTGCTGGCCTAAAGACTTTGTGAGAAACTGCTTCTGAGGTTGGGCACTTGAAATATATGTTGTTTTCAGGAGCTTTAGCTTCCTTTGTAGTGAGACCATCAAACCAGGTCTGCATCTATGTGACCTGGAGGACATGGTTTCTGATTTTCCAATGAACATGAGGCAGAAGTGCTGAATTCTCTCTTTGCAGGTAAACTGTGGCCACTGTGGTCTAAGTGTCTCCCTGTGTGGTCTGTGAAGCCATTTGGTCATCCTCCACTTTTCCTGGTGTTTCTTGCTGCTGCACTGGGAGTTTGGAATTTGCTTCAGGAAATACAAGGAGTTCAACTGGGACACAGTGCTGGAGGGAGTTCTGCCACTTGTGGTGTGTCAAGGTCCTAAA
Source organism: Spermophilus citellus (assembly GCF_964194105.1). Lineage (NCBI taxonomy): Eukaryota > Metazoa > Chordata > Mammalia > Rodentia > Sciuridae > Spermophilus > Spermophilus citellus. The sequence goes on along the minus strand of NW_027672875.1, from coordinate 213,081 downwards.
AGAATGCACCAGCCAGGCTTCTATCCCACAGAGCTTGCCCCCTTGACCATAGCAACCTGATTCTGAACATTGCCCTGAAACCTCTCCATATAACAAGATGCCTTTACATAGAAGGGTCTGCTCACTGCACCATGTCAGTCACAAGCCATTTGGAAGCCAATGGCAGATCCACATGGCCCCACCACAGATGTTTTATCACACACCTGCACACCACTGCTCTAGGCCCACTACTCAGCAGGCCCCAACTTACTGGCATCTCTGTTTTACACCATTTTCATGAAACCCAGTCAATCAAGGCACTGTCTGGTACACTCATGATCAGCAACAGGACATCCAAAGGTTCTCCAGTGCCACCTGGTCATGGGAATTTCAAAAATGTCATGGTATTTATCTAGCTAGCCATTTTTAAAGGATGAAGTTGGAGGCACTGTGGGTTTCCATTCCTTCAGGAACCATTAAATGGTGAGGAAGCTCATTTCGACGAAAGCTCTGGGGAACTCTCACAAACAAGGCTTCCCAAAGAGTGGCCAAAAGGTCACAGGAAGCCAGGCCCATTGAGGTCTACAATGTGAGGTCCACGTGTGTTTGGACTCTCCACGATGGCTGCCAGGTCTTTTAGAATAAAATCATGTGATATCCGGGCTGAGATTCCCAGTGCTCTGTGGAAAGCCAGCCTGGGCCTAGATCTCAGTTTCCAAGGGCGACTCTCATGCGTGGCCTCCTAACATCCCGACACAATTCACGGCAATACTTCTCTGAGGTCAGTTCCAGAACTCAGTCTCCAAGGGGAATCACACCAGAGTTCAAGCCCAGGTGGACCCAGTCATCTCTTCCCACTGCCACACCACAATTCAAACCAAAACACTGCCACATGGCCCTCATCTTCTTCCATATAGACACTCATCATAACCTCTGGCTGGAGGTTTCCATGAGGGGCACAGCCCAAGACAGTGTCCACAATAAGCTCCCTTGCCTCTCATTTGCCTAATGTCAGGGTGGACTGGACACCCTTCCTGTGGACCTGGAGTGATCAAATAGGCCTGCCTTTAATACTGCTCTACTTCTCCAATTGGAGGCCTACTGACTGCCGGGTATAGATTCTTTGTGTGAACTGGAGTCATGAGAAAACCCAAGCACCTATGGGCTAGCCTCTGCATGGCTTTGAAGGACTCATTTGACACAAAGGATCCCTATTCTCACTTGATGGAGGTCAGGAACCTTACAGAGGAAGGCAAGAGACCTCATCCAGGATGACTGCTTTTGTGCCAATTTGGCTTTGGATGCACACATGGGATCTTTCTTTGGATCCACCAGGTGCTGACAATCTAAGCCACAGCCTCACACTGGGCCAAGAGGCTGATTCAGACACATCCCTTTGCAAAGCAATTAAGCAAAGAGCCACAGGTGATGCCCATTCATTTCCATTTGAAAACTGTTTTCTTCAGGCTTCACAAAGGGGTGCCCTGAGGCAAAGGCCTTCCTGACATTCAGGGCCACAGAAGGATAGGTAAGCCCAAGGCCCAAAGCAGGGTTTCTCCAGGGAGACTTTCCTGGTCACACTGATATCTGAGTTTTCTGAGATGCTCACCATTCCTTTCAACTATCCAGTACATGGCCATGTCACCGAGCTTGGAGGTGGTACATATCTTGGACACAAAACCATGAGCCTATTCTGGAGAGTGGCCAGAATTCAGGAAGAAAACAGGAACTTAGGAAGATAGTAGGTGTTGCCCATCCATAAGGCAAGCCGCAGTCCATTCATAAATTGGGCAGGATGAATGCTGGGAAGCTTTCTACTAGACAGGACACATCCATTGATGCATTCTCTTTTCTAATGTCTACAACCAGGGACACAGTGGAATACACAAACATAGAAACACTCGCCTTGTCAAAAGCCTTACTAGAAACAGTCCACTCCAAACCAAACAAACCGCCTTTCCTTCCTATTCTCAGAACATGAGACAAAACCACAAACTCACACCCACACCCACAAAGGCACCTCCTTCCAAGTTGGTCTGTGACTACCCGGAGTGTCGTCTGACTGGTGGGCCATACTATGTTCCCCCGAAAGGGCCTGTCCTGTCTCACATCTGGCCTCCTTGGCCAACTCTGTGAAGTTGTCAGGAGCCAGCGGTGAGCCACTACCTGCTTTCTCTGGAAAGGCCCCTCTGCAGAGCTTTCCTGGCATTTGGCAATCCTCACCTCAGTGGGTACCAAGAAAGACTGACTCTGTCCTTGGTAAATCCAAACAAGTGAGCCCACTGGGACTGGGACTGGGACTGGCTCTGGGTGCCTGGCTTCCTGGATCCCAAGTTCAGAGAGTTCCATCACCAAGGAAGTGAGGTGAGGTCACTTCCTTCAGGAACTGAATGAGGTCACTGCCTTGGCAACCACTGTGTCCTAACAGTTGCTTCCAAGGCTCCCATGAGATGGAGGCTGCCCCTCCTTCCTGTGACACCTTCACAAGTTAGAATGGAATATCAACCATAGGCACCAAGGAACAGCTCTCCACACAGGCCTGCTTTGGTCCATCTTGTCTACATTAAGAAGAGAGAGGCTCATTCAGACACATCCCTTCATCCCGACCAGGTGGTTGGCCATGGAAGATGACTTCTGCTCTCTCAGGTCCTTCATAGCTGCCTACATCTTCTCCAGGGATCATTTCTGCATGGACCTTTGAGGTTCTCAGCAGGTGGAAGATCCCCCACATTCCTGTATTGTAAGACCCACTCTGTCCCTGCTCTTCTGTAAAGTTAGATTGAGGGAACAGTGTATGGTTAGGGTTAAGAACCTGTTTGATGTGGCTTAGGAATCACTCTGCTGGATGAAGAATGGTATTGGGAACCTGCGATATTTATAATAATATATAGGTGAAATATATGTATGAAAACAGAAATCCAAGTAAGATTTGAAGGCCAGAAGGGCATTGGGCCCTTGATTGGGATACTTAGCTTTGAATGACTTTCTGCACAGATGTCTCAGATAAATCCATACACAATGGCATAGGACCTTGTACCTTGGATGATTGAATGTAGAAGAGAACATCCAGTCAAAAAGGGATAGTAGGTAGGATTAGGAAGATAGTTGGTAAGTTTTGGAAGAAGAGTGAGTATGCAATTTGGACCAAAAGTTCTTTAGCAATAGGGTGTCGGTTAGAGAGTGAATGTAAACGTCAGCACATGTGAAGAGTCAGTCACAATGATGAACTGGGGAACATATGTAGGAAAGCAGATATCAATAGAGACATTAGGAAATCAGGCAAAGTATAAAGTGAGTGAGTGGATTAGACATTTTCAACAGGGTTGAGGTTGAATATATCATCTTAGGAAGAAACAAATGTGTAGTCACCAATAGCATTGACATTTGAGAGCATTAGGCAACCTGGACAAGGATGTTTTTAGTAATCCATGCTCACTTTCCAATGAGGCTTTGGTGCAATCATAAGTGTGACCTTTGCATTTTGTGTCCAGAATATCACTGTGATAAAATGTATATGTAGATCAGGTGACATGAGTGTTTCTTCCACCATTTCTGGGAGTAATATGTTGAAGACATATAAATTAGCCTTTGGGGGTACAAATAGGTGTACCCTGGGTCTATGAATATAGAGATAATGCATGAATAGACCATACTGTGAATAAATATTATAACAGGTTCCAATTTATATAATGGATTGCATTGATATCTGAAAATATATAGGAAATCTAATATTGATACACAACCATTCATTCTAACCAGTTATACATCTAATGGTGATATTGGGGTTATGGTTTACCATGAAGGGGGTGTGAGTTTTGCTTCACAAGGGATTATGGAAATGGAAAAGAATGTGTTTGGAAAGAAGTCTCATGAAAAGACCAGTCAAGAAACGTGGAGGTATACATGTGTTCTGAAGCAGGAAGTGATTGAAAGGGAAATAAATGCCTAGAAATTTGTGAACTTGAGGATGAAATACATATCCTATGATGTGCATCAACTGAAGAAATAGTAATGTACCAGTGTTGAATAAAAATGAACGTCAAAATACACATCATGTCCCATAGGAATCTACTTGCATTCATGTTAAACTGGGTCAGTTACTGTAGAAATATTAGGATTTCAGCACTAGGAAACAAATATGTATTTCAGGTGGATGACTATTTCTGAGAATAATCTTGTGAAAAGTTGATTATAAATCCACATATATGAACATGAATGAATTTAGGGAGTATATAATATGACACATACATTTCATATTTTGAAAAATCTGAAGAGTGTGTGTATGTGTGTGTGTGTATATATACATATACACAAAAAAAAACAACACACACACACAAACACAGACTTTAAAGAGTAGAAATATATATGCCAATCGAAATTCATCATGAAATATTTATCATCCACAGATCCAAAAATATTTATTTTACTGAACATGTATTTATGTATCATGTTGTTCAAGTGGGAAGCTCACCTGGAGGTTGAATTCTCAGTTCCAACAGCGTTTAGGAGGAGTGATCTCTTCTCACAGTTTGTATCTGCCAAGTCAGCCACCTCACAAGAATGGACGTGGGATAGGAGGTAGGATTCTATATGTGCATGTAAAAATGCATGTTGCTGAATAGGCTACAGAGAAAGGGAGACAGGAATTCACATATTTGTTAACATTCAAAACACATGGAGAACTATTTCTATTAAATTGGACAAGATTTATAACATCTACACTTTATAATGCCAAAGGCCAGTCCAACTATACACCAGGCCTGCTCTGAACTGCCTGTATTTCTATTCTGTTTGAGTTATTTTTCTCCATCACATTAGTATTCGTAGTCACAATCTAGTAGGGTATGGGTTAGTGTCAGGGATTCAGTATTTCGAACGGAAAATAGGAAAATGAATCCAATGTGTAGGCCAATATGTGCTACAAAAAAATCTTCCCACTCTCATCCAGAACATTGCCTTGACATTACCTTCACAATAAGTAAGACACAATTTGAGGAGAAGAGTTAGAAATGCTGTGAATACATATGTGGAATGGAAACTGCTCAGGAGTTCACAACCTTGGAGGTGGTAGACTAGTTTCCATGAGTAAGGCACAGGGTAAACACTCCACAAACGTGGAGCTCTGCTGGCCTAAAGACTTTGTGAGAAACTGCTTCTGAGGTTGGGCACTTGAAATATATGTTGTTTTCAGGAGCTTTAGCTTCCTTTGTAGTGAGACCATCAAACCAGGTCTGCATCTATGTGACCTGGAGGACATGGTTTCTGATTTTCCAATGAACATGAGGCAGAAGTGCTGAATTCTCTCTTTGCAGGTAAACTGTGGCCACTGTGGTCTAAGTGTCTCCCTGTGTGGTCTGTGAAGCCATTTGGTCATCCTCCACTTTTCCTGGTGTTTCTTGCTGCTGCACTGGGAGTTTGGAATTTGCTTCAGGAAATACAAGGAGTTCAACTGGGACACAGTGCTGGAGGGAGTTCTGCCACTTGTGGTGTGTCAAGGTCCTAAAAGAATGCACCAGCCAGGCTTCTATCCCACAGAGCTTGCCCCCTTGACCATAGCAACCTGATTCTGAACATTGCCCTGAAACCTCTCCATATAACAAGATGCCTTTACATAGAAGGGTCTGCTCACTGCACCATGTCAGTCACAAGCCATTTGGAAGCCAATGGCAGATCCACATGGCCCCACCACAGATGTTTTATCACACACCTGCACACCACTGCTCTAGGCCCACTACTCAGCAGGCCCCAACTTACTGGCATCTCTGTTTTACACCATTTTCATGAAACCCAGTCAATCAAGGCACTGTCTGGTACACTCATGATCAGCAACAGGACATCCAAAGGTTCTCCAGTGCCACCTGGTCATGGGAATTTCAAAAATGTCATGGTATTTATCTAGCTAGCCATTTTTAAAGGATGAAGTTGGAGGCACTGTGGGTTTCCATTCCTTCAGGAACCATTAAATGGTGAGGAAGCTCATTTCGACGAAAGCTCTGGGGAACTCTCACAAACAAGGCTTCCCAAAGAGTGGCCAAAAGGTCACAGGAAGCCAGGCCCATTGAGGTCTACAATGTGAGGTCCACGTGTGTTTGGACTCTCCACGATGGCTGCCAGGTCTTTTAGAATAAAATCATGTGATATCCGGGCTGAGATTCCCAGTGCTCTGTGGAAAGCCAGCCTGGGCCTAGATCTCAGTTTCCAAGGGCGACTCTCATGCGTGGCCTCCTAACATCCCGACACAATTCACGGCAATACTTCTCTGAGGTCAGTTCCAGAACTCAGTCTCCAAGGGGAATCACACCAGAGTTCAAGCCCAGGTGGACCCAGTCATCTCTTCCCACTGCCACACCACAATTCAAACCAAAACACTGCCACATGGCCCTCATCTTCTTCCATATAGACACTCATCATAACCTCTGGCTGGAGGTTTCCATGAGGGGCACAGCCCAAGACAGTGTCCACAATAAGCTCCCTTGCCTCTCATTTGCCTAATGTCAGGGTGGACTGGACACCCTTCCTGTGGACCTGGAGTGATCAAATAGGCCTGCCTTTAATACTGCTCTACTTCTCCAATTGGAGGCCTACTGACTGCCGGGTATAGATTCTTTGTGTGAACTGGAGTCATGAGAAAACCCAAGCACCTATGGGCTAGCCTCTGCATGGCTTTGAAGGACTCATTTGACACAAAGGATCCCTATTCTCACTTGATGGAGGTCAGGAACCTTACAGAGGAAGGCGAGAGACCTCATCCAGGATGACTGCTTTTGTGCCAATTTGGCTTTGGATGCACACATGGGATCTTTCTTTGGATCCACCAGGTGCTGACAATCTAAGCCACAGCCTCACACTGGGCCAAGAGGCTGATTCAGACACATCCCTTTGCAAAGCAATTAAGCAAAGAGCCACAGGTGATGCCCATTCATTTCCATTTGAAAACTGTTTTCTTCAGGCTTCACAAAGGGGTGCCCTGAGGCAAAGGCCTTCCTGACATTCAGGGCCACAGAAGGATAGGTAAGCCCAAGGCCCAAAGCAGGGTTTCTCCAGGGAGACTTTCCTGGTCACACTGATATCTGAGTTTTCTGAGATGCTCACCATTCCTTTCAACTATCCAGTACATGGCCATGTCACCGAGCTTGGAGGTGGTACATATCTTGGACACAAAACCATGAGCCTATTCTGGAGAGTGGCCAGAATTCAGGAAGAAAACAGGAACTTAGGAAGATAGTAGGTGTTGCCCATCCATAAGGCAAGCCGCAGTCCATTCATAAATTGGGCAGGATGAATGCTGGGAAGCTTTCTACTAGACAGGACACATCCATTGATGCATTCTCTTTTCTAATGTCTACAACCAGGGACACAGTGGAATACACAAACATAGAAACACTCGCCTTGTCAAAAGCCTTACTAGAAACAGTTCACTCCAAACCAAACAAACCGCCTTTCCTTCCTATTCTCAGAACATGAGACAAAACCACAAACTCACACCCACACCCACAAAGGCACCTCCTTCCAAGTTGGTCTGTGACTACCCGGAGTGTCGTCTGACTGGTGGGCCATACTATGTTCCCCCGAAAGGGCCTGTCCTGTCTCACATCTGGCCTCCTTGGCCAACTCTGTGAAGTTGTCAGGAGCCAGCGGTGAGCCACTACCTGCTTTCTCTGGAAAGGCCCCTCTGCAGAGCTTTCCTGGCATTTGGCAATCCTCACCTCAGTGGGTACCAAGAAAGACTGACTCTGTCCTTGGTAAATCCAAACAAGTGAGCCCACTGGGACTGGGACTGGGACTGGCTCTGGGTGCCTGGCTTCCTGGATCCCAAGTTCAGAGAGTTCCATCACCAAGGAAGTGAGGTGAGGTCACTTCCTTCAGGAACTGAATGAGGTCACTGCCTTGGCAACCACTGTGTCCTAACAGTTGCTTCCAAGGCTCCCATGAGATGGAGGCTGCCCCTCCTTCCTGTGACACCTTCACAAGTTAGAATGGAATATCAACCATAGGCACCAAGGAACAGCTCTCCACACAGGCCTGCTTTGGTCCATCTTGTCTACATTAAGAAGAGAGAGGCTCATTCAGACACATCCCTTCATCCCGACCAGGTGGTTGGCCATGGAAGATGACTTCTGCTCTCTCAGGTCCTTCATAGCTGCCTACATCTTCTCCAGGGATCATTTCTGCATGGACCTTTGAGGTTCTCAGCAGGTGGAAGATCCCCCACATTCCTGTATTGTAAGACCCACTCTGTCCCTGCTCTTCTGTAAAGTTAGATTGAGGGAACAGTGTATGGTTAGGGTTAAGAACCTGTTTGATGTGGCTTAGGAATCACTCTGCTGGATGAAGAATGGTATTGGGAACCTGCGATATTTATAATAATATATAGGTGAAATATATGTATGAAAACAGAAATCCAAGTAAGATTTGAAGGCCAGAAGGGCATTGGGCCCTTGATTGGGATACTTAGCTTTGAATGACTTTCTGCACAGATGTCTCAGATAAATCGATACACAATGGCATAGGACCTTGTACCTTGGATGATTGAATGTAGAAGAGAACATCCAGTCAAAAAGGGATAGTAGGTAGGATTAGGAAGATAGTTGGTAAGTTTTGGAAGAAGAGTGAGTATGCAATTTGGACCAAAAGTTCTTTAGCAATAGGGTGTCGGTTAGAGAGTGAATGTAAACGTCAGCACATGTGAAGAGTCAGTCACAATGATGAACTGGGGAACATATGTAGGAAAGCAGATATCAATAGAGACATTAGGAAATCAGGCAAAATATAAAGTGAGTGAGTGGATTAGACGTTTTCAACAGGGTTGAGGTTGAATATATCATCTTAGGAAGAAACAAATGTGTAGTCACCAATAGCATTGACATTTGAGAGCATTAGGCAACCTGGACAAGGATGTTTTTAGTAATCCATGCTCACTTTCCAATGAGGCTTTGGTGCAATCATAAGTGTGACCTTTGCATTTTGTGTCCAGAATATCACTGTGATAAAATGTATATGTAGATCAGGTGACATGAGTGTTTCTTCCACCATTTCTGGGAGTAATATGTTGAAGACATATAAATTAGCCTTTGGGGGTACAAATAGGTGTACCCTGGGTCTATGAATATAGAGATAATGCATGAATAGACCATACTGTGAATAAATAGTATAACAGGTTCCACTTTAAATAATGGATTGCATTGATATCTGAAAATATATAGGAAATCTAATATTGATACACAACCATTCATTCTAACCAGTTATACATCTAATGGTGATATTGGGGTTATGGTTTACCATGAAGGGGGTGTGAGTTTTGCTTCACAAGGGATTATGGAAATGGAAAAGAATGTGTTTGGAAAGAAGTCTCATGAAAAGACCAGTCAAGAAACGTGGAGGAATACATGTGTTCTGAAGCAGGAAGTGATTGAAAGGGAAATAAATGCCTAGAAATTTGTGAACTTGAGGATGAAATACATATCCTATGATGTGCATCAACTGAAGAAATAGTAATGTACCAGTGTTGAATAAAAATGAACGTCAAAATACACATCATGTCCCATAGGAATCTACTTGCATTCATGTTAAACTGGATCAGTTACTGTAGAAATATTAGGATTTCAGCACTAGGAAACAAATATGTATTTCAGGTGGATGACTATTTCTGAGAATAATCTTGTGAAAAGTTGATTATAAATCCACATATATGAACATGAATGAATTTAGGGAGTATATAATATGACACATACATTTCATATTTTGAAAAATCTGAAGAGTGTGTGTATGTGTGTGTGTGTATATATACATATACACAAAAAAAAAAACAACACACACACACAAACACAGACTTTAAAGAGTAGAAATATATATGCCAATCGAAATTCATCATGAAATATTTATCATCCACAGATCCAAAAATATTTATTTTACTGAACATGTATTTATGTATCATGTTGTTCAAGTGGGAAGCTCACCTGGAGGTTGAATTCTCAGTTCCAACAGCGTTTAGGAGGAGTGATCTCTTCTCACAGTTTGTATCTGCCAAGTCAGCCACCTCACAAGAATGGACGTGGGATAGGAGGTAGGATTCTATATGTGCATGTAAAAATGCATGTTGCTGAATAGGCTACAGAGAAAGGGAGACAGGAATTCACATATTTGTTAACATTCAAAACACATGGAGAACTATTTCTATTAAATTGGACAAGATTTATAACATCTACACTTTATAATGCCAAAGGCCAGTCCAACTATACACCAGGCCTGCTCTGAACTGCCTGTATTTCTATTCTGTTTGAGTTATTTTTCTCCATCACATTAGTATTCGTAGTCACAATCTAGTAGGGTATGGGTTAGTGTCAGGGATTCAGTATTTCGAACGGAAAATAGGAAAATGAATCCAATGTGTAGGCCAATATGTGCTACAAAAAAATCTTCCCACTCTCATCCAGAACATTGCCTTGACATTACCTTCACAATAAGTAAGACACAATTTGAGGAGAAGAGTTAGAAATGCTGTGAATACATATGTGGAATGGAAACTGCTCAGGAGTTCACAACCTTGGAGGTGGTAGACTAGTTTCCATGAGTAAGGGACAGGGTAAACACTCCACAAACGTGGAGCTCTGCTGGCCTAAAGACTTTGTGAGAAACTGCTTCTGAGGTTGGGCACTTGAAATATATGTTGTTTTCAGGAGCTTTAGCTTCCTTTGTAGTGAGACCATCAAACCAGGTCTGCATCTATGTGACCTGGAGGACATGGTTTCTGATTTTCCAATGAACATGAGGCAGAAGTGCTGAATTCTCTCTTTGCAGGTAAACTGTGGCCACTGTGGTCTAAGTGTCTCCCTGTGTGGTCTGTGAAGCCATTTGGTCATCCTCCACTTTTCCTGGTGTTTCTTGCTGCTGCACTGGGAGTTTGGAATTTGCTTCAGGAAATACAAGGAGTTCAACTGGGACACAGTGCTGGAGGGAGTTCTGCCACTTGTGGTGTGTCAAGGTCCTAAAAGAATGCACCAGCCAGGCTTCTATCCCACAGAGCTTGCCCCCTTGACCATAGCAACCTGATTCTGAACATTGCCCTGAAACCTCTCCATATAACAAGATGCCTTTACATAGAAGGGTCTGCTCACTGCACCATGTCAGTCACAAGCCATTTGGAAGCCAATGGCAGATCCACATGGCCCCACCACAGATGTTTTATCACACACCTGCACACCACTGCTCTAGGCCCACTACTCAGCAGGCCCCAACTTACTGGCATCTCTGTTTTACACCATTTTCATGAAACCCAGTCAATCAAGGCACTGTCTGGTACACTCATGATCAGCAACAGGACATCCAAAGGTTCTCCAGTGCCACCTGGTCATGGGAATTTCAAAAATGTCATGGTATTTATCTAGCTAGCCATTTTTAAAGGATGAAGTTGGAGGCACTGTGGGTTTCCATTCCTTCAGGAACCATTAAATGGTGAGGAAGCTCATTTCGACGAAAGCTCTGGGGAACTCTCACAAACAAGGCTTCCCAAAGAGTGGCCAAAAGGTCACAGGAAGCCAGGCCCATTGAGGTCTACAATGTGAGGTCCACGTGTGTTTGGACTCTCCACGATGGCTGCCAGGTCTTTTAGAATAAAATCATGTGATATCCGGGCTGAGATTCCCAGTGCTCTGTGGAAAGCCAGCCTGGGCCTAGATCTCAGTTTCCAAGGGCGACTCTCATGCGTGGCCTCCTAACATCCCGACACAATTCACGGCAATACTTCTCTGAGGTCAGTTCCAGAACTCAGTCTCCAAGGGGAATCACACCAGAGTTCAAGCCCAGGTGGACCCAGTCATCTCTTCCCACTGCCACACCACAATTCAAACCAAAACACTGCCACATGGCCCTCATCTTCTTCCATATAGACACTCATCATAACCTCTGGCTGGAGGTTTCCATGAGGGGCACAGCCCAAGACAGTGTCCACAATAAGCTCCCTTGCCTCTCATTTGCCTAATGTCAGGGTGGACTGGACACCCTTCCTGTGGACCTGGAGTGATCAAATAGGCCTGCCTTTAATACTGCTCTACTTCTCCAATTGGAGGCCTACTGACTGCCGGGTATAGATTCTTTGTGTGAACTGGAGTCATGAGAAAACCCAAGCACCTATGGGCTAGCCTCTGCATGGCTTTGAAGGACTCATTTGACACAAAGGATCCCTATTCTCACTTGATGGAGGTCAGGAACCTTACAGAGGAAGGCGAGAGACCTCATCCAGGATGACTGCTTTTGTGCCAATTTGGCTTTGGATGCACACATGGGATCTTTCTTTGGATCCACCAGGTGCTGACAATCTAAGCCACAGCCTCACACTGGGCCAAGAGGCTGATTCAGACACATCCCTTTGCAAAGCAATTAAGCAAAGAGCCACAGGTGATGCCCATTCATTTCCATTTGAAAACTGTTTTCTTCAGGCTTCACAAAGGGGTGCCCTGAGGCAAAGGCCTTCCTGACATTCAGGGCCACAGAAGGATAGGTAAGCCCAAGGCCCAAAGCAGGGTTTCTCCAGGGAGACTTTCCTGGTCACACTGATATCTGAGTTTTCTGAGATGCTCACCATTCCTTTCAACTATCCAGTACATGGCCATGTCACCGAGCTTGGAGGTGGTACATATCTTGGACACAAAACCATGAGCCTATTCTGGAGAGTGGCCAGAATTCAGGAAGAAAACAGGAACTTAGGAAGATAGTAGGTGTTGCCCATCCATAAGGCAAGCCGCAGTCCATTCATAAATTGGGCAGGATGAATGCTGGGAAGCTTTCTACTAGACAGGACACATCCATTGATGCATTCTCTTTTCTAATGTCTACAACCAGGGACACAGTGGAATACACAAACATAGAAACACTCGCCTTGTCAAAAGCCTTACTAGAAACAGTCCACTCCAAACCAAACAAACCGCCTTTCCTACCTATTCTCAGAACATGAGACAAAACCACAAACTCACACCCACACCCACAAAGGCACCTCCTTCCAAGTTGGTCTGTGACTACCCGGAGTGTCGTCTGACTGGTGGGCCATACTATGTTCCCCCGAAAGGGCCTGTCCTGTCTCACATCTGGCCTCCTTGGCCAACTCTGTGAAGTTGTCAGGAGCCAGCGGTGAGCCACTACCTGCTTTCTCTGGAAAGGCCCCTCTGCAGAGCTTTCCTGGCATTTGGCAATCCTCACCTCAGTGGGTACCAAGAAAGACTGACTCTGTCCTTGGTAAATCCAAACAAGTGAGCCCACTGGGACTGGGACTGGGACTGGCTCTGGGTGCCTGGCTTCCTGGATCCCAAGTTCAGAGAGTTCCATCACCAAGGAAGTGAGGTGAGGTCACTTCCTTCAGGAACTGAATGAGGTCACTGCCTTGGCAACCACTGTGTCCTAACAGTTGCTTCCAAGGCTCCCATGAGATGGAGGCTGCCCCTCCTTCCTGTGACACTTTCACAAGTTAGAATGGAATATCAACCATAGGCACCAAGGAACAGCTCTCCACACAGGCCTGCTTTGGTCCATCTTGTCTACATTAAGAAGAGAGAGGCTCATTCAGACACATCCCTTCATCCCGACCAGGAGGTTTGCCATGGAAGATGACTTCTGCTCTCTCAGGTCCTTCATAGCTGCCTACATCTTCTCCAGGGATCATTTCTGCATGGACCTTTGAGGTTCTCAGCAGGTGGAAGATCCCCCACATTCCTGTATTGTAAGACCCACTCTGTCCCTGCTCTTCTGTAAAGTTAGATTGAGGGAACAGTGTATGGTTAGGGTTAAGAACCTGTTTGATGTGGCTTAGGAATCACTCTGCTGGATGAAGAATGGTATTGGGAACCTGCGATATTTATAATAATATATAGGTGAAATATATGTATGAAAACAGAAATCCAAGTAAGATTTGAAGGCCAGAAGGGCATTGGGCCCTTGATTGGGATACTTAGCTTTGAATGACTTTCTGCACAGATGTCTCAGATAAATCCATACACAATGGCATAGGACCTTGTACCTTGGATGATTGAATGTAGAAGAGAACATCCAGTCAAAAAGGGATAGTAGGTAGGATTAGGAAGATAGTTGGTAAGTTTTGGAAGAAGAGTGAGTATGCAATTTGGACCAAAAGTTCTTTAGCAATAGGGTGTCGGTTAGAGAGTGAATGTAAACGTCAGCACATGTGAAGAGTCAGTCACAATGATGAACTGGGGAACATATGTAGGAAAGCAGATATCAATAGAGACATTAGGAAATCAGGCAAAATATAAAGTGAGTGAGTGGATTAGACGTTTTCAACAGGGTTGAGGTTGAATATATCATCTTAGGAAGAAACAAATGTGTAGTCACCAATAGCATTGACATTTGAGAGCATTAGGCAACCTGGACAAGGATGTTTTTAGTAATCCATGCTCACTTTCCAATGAGGCTTTGGTGCAATCATAAGTGTGACCTTTGCATTTTGTGTCCAGAATATCACTGTGATAAAATGTATATGTAGATCAGGTGACATGAGTGTTTCTTCCACCATTTCTGGGAGTAATATGTTGAAGACATATAAATTAGCCTTTGGGGGTACAAATAGGTGTACCCTGGGTCTATGAATATAGAGATAATGCATGAATAGACCATACTGTGAATAAATAGTATAACAGGTTCCACTTTAAATAATGGATTGCATTGATATCTGAAAATATATAGGAAATCTAATATTGATACACAACCATTCATTCTAACCAGTTATACATCTAATGGTGATATTGGGGTTATGGTTTACCATGAAGGGGGTGTGAGTTTTGCTTCACAAGGGATTATGGAAATGGAAAAGAATGTGTTTGGAAAGAAGTCTCATGAAAAGACCAGTCAAGAAACGTGGAGGAATACATGTGTTCTGAAGCAGGAAGTGATTGAAAGGGAAATAAATGCCTAGAAATTTGTGAACTTGAGGATGAAATACATATCCTATGATGTGCATCAACTGAAGAAATAGTAATGTACCAGTGTTGAATAAAAATGAACGTCAAAATACACATCATGTCCCATAGGAATCTACTTGCATTCATGTTAAACTGGATCAGTTACTGTAGAAATATTAGGATTTCAGCACTAGGAAACAAATATGTATTTCAGGTGGATGACTATTTCTGAGAATAATCTTGTGAAAAGTTGATTATAAATCCACATATATGAACATGAATGAATTTAGGGAGTATATAATATGACACATACATTTCATATTTTGAAAAATCTGAAGAGTGTGTGTATGTGTGTGTGTGTATATATACATATACACAAAAAAAAACAACACACACACACAAACACAGACTTTAAAGAGTAGAAATATATATGCCAATCGAAATTCATCATGAAATATTTATCATCCACAGATCCAAAAATATTTATTTTACTGAACATGTATTTATGTATCATGTTGTTCAAGTGGGAAGCTCACCTGGAGGTTGAATTCTCAGTTCCAACAGCGTTTAGGAGGAGTGATCTCTTCTCACAGTTTGTATCTGCCAAGTCAGCCACCTCACAAGAATGGACGTGGGATAGGAGGTAGGATTCTATATGTGCATGTAAAAATGCATGTTGCTGAATAGGCTACAGAGAAAGGGAGACAGGAATTCACATATTTGTTAACATTCAAAACACATGGAGAACTATTTCTATTAAATTGGACAAGATTTATAACACCTACACTTTATAATGCCAAAGGCCAGTCCAACTATACACCAGGCCTGCTCTGAACTGCCTGTATTTCTATTCTGTTTGAGTTATTTTTCTCCATCACATTAGTATTCGTAGTCACAATCTAGTAGGGTATGGGTTAGTGTCAGGGATTCAGTATTTCGAACGGAAAATAGGAAAATGAATCCAATGTGTAGGCCAATATGTGCTACAAAAAAATCTTCCCACTCTCATCCAGAACATTGCCTTGACATTACCTTCACAATAAGTAAGACACAATTTGAGGAGAAGAGTTAGAAATGCTGTGAATACATATGTGGAATGGAAAATGCTCAGGAGTTCACAACCTTGGAGGTGGTAGACTAGTTTCCATGAGTAAGGGACAGGGTAAACACTCCACAAACGTGGAGCTCTGCTGGCCTAAAGACTTTGTGAGAAACTGCTTCTGAGGTTGGGCACTTGAAATATATGTTGTTTTCAGGAGCTTTAGCTTCCTTTGTAGTGAGACCATCAAACCAGGTCTGCATCTATGTGACCTGGAGGACATGGTTTCTGATTTTCCAATGAACATGAGGCAGAAGTGCTGAATTCTCTCTTTGCAGGTAAACTGTGGCCACTGTGGTCTAAGTGTCTCCCTGTGTGGTCTGTGAAGCCATTTGGTCATCCTCCACTTTTCCTGGTGTTTCTTGCTGCTGCACTGGGAGTTTGGAATTTGCTTCAGGAAATACAAGGAGTTCAACTGGGACACAGTGCTGGAGGGAGTTCTGCCACTTGTGGTGTGTCAAGGTCCTAAAAGAATGCACCAGCCAGGCTTCTATCCCACAGAGCTTGCCCCCTTGACCATAGCAACCTGATTCTGAACATTGCCCTGAAACCTCTCCATATAACAAGATGCCTTTACATAGAAGGGTCTGCTCACTGCACCATGTCAGTCACAAGCCATTTGGAAGCCAATGGCAGATCCACATGGCCCCACCACAGATGTTTTATCACACACCTGCACACCACTGCTCTAGGCCCACTACTCAGCAGGCCCCAACTTACTGGCATCTCTGTTTTACACCATTTTCATGAAACCCAGTCAATCAAGGCACTGTCTGGTACACTCATGATCAGCAACAGGACATCCAAAGGTTCTCCAGTGCCACCTGGTCATGGGAATTTCAAAAATGTCATGGTATTTATCTAGCTAGCCATTTTTAAAGGATGAAGTTGGAGGCACTGTGGGTTTCCATTCCTTCAGGAACCATTAAATGGTGAGGAAGCTCATTTCAACGAAAGCTCTGGGGAACTCTCACAAACAAGGCTTCCCAAAGAGTGGCCAAAAGGTCACAGGAAGCCAGGCCCATTGAGGTCTACAATGTGAGGTCCACGTGTGTTTGGACTCTCCACGATGGCTGCCAGGTCTTTTAGAATAAAATCATGTGATATCCGGGCTGAGATTCCCAGTGCTCTGTGGAAAGCCAGCCTGGGCCTAGATCTCAGTTTCCAAGGGCGACTCTCATGCGTGGCCTCCTAACATCCCGACACAATTCACGGCAATACTTCTCTGAGGTCAGTTCCAGAACTCAGTCTCCAAGGGGAATCACACCAGAGTTCAAGCCCAGGTGGACCCAGTCATCTCTTCCCACTGCCACACCACAATTCAAACCAAAACACTGCCACATGGCCCTCATCTTCTTCCATATAGACACTCATCATAACCTCTGGCTGGAGGTTTCCATGAGGGGCACAGCCCAAGACAGTGTCCACAATAAGCTCCCTTGCCTCTCATTTGCCTAATGTCAGGGTGGACTGGACACCCTTCCTGTGGACCTGGAGTGATCAAATAGGCCTGCCTTTAATACTGCTCTACTTCTCCAATTGGAGGCCTACTGACTGCCGGGTATAGATTCTTTGTGTGAACTGGAGTCATGAGAAAACCCAAGCACCTATGGGCTAGCCTCTGCATGGCTTTGAAGGACTCATTTGACACAAAGGATCCCTATTCTCACTTGATGGAGGTCAGGAACCTTACAGAGGAAGGCGAGAGACCTCATCCAGGATGACTGCTTTTGTGCCAATTTGGCTTTGGATGCACACATGGGATCTTTCTTTGGATCCACCAGGTGCTGACAATCTAAGCCACAGCCTCACACTGGGCCAAGAGGCTGATTCAGACACATCCCTTTGCAAAGCAATTAAGCAAAGAGCCACAGGTGATGCCCATTCATTTCCATTTGAAAACTGTTTTCTTCAGGCTTCACAAAGGGGTGCCCTGAGGCAAAGGCCTTCCTGACATTCAGGGCCACAGAAGGATAGGTAAGCCCAAGGCCCAAAGCAGGGTTTCTCCAGGGAGACTTTCCTGGTCACACTGATATCTGAGTTTTCTGAGATGCTCACCATTCCTTTCAACTATCCAGTACATGGCCATGTCACCGAGCTTGGAGGTGGTACATATCTTGGACACAAAACCATGAGAGTGGCCAGAATTCAGGAAGAAAACAGGAACTTAGGAAGATAGTAGGTGTTGCCCATCCATAAGGCAAGCCGCAGTCCATTCATAAATTGGGCAGGATGAATGCTGGGAAGCTTTCTACTAGACAGGACACATCCATTGATGCATTCTCTTTTCTAATGTCTACAACCAGGGACACAGTGGAATACACAAACATAGAAACACTCGCCTTGTCAAAAGCCTTACTAGAAACAGTTCACTCCAAACCAAACAAACCGCCTTTCCTTCCTATTCTCAGAACATGAGACAAAACCACAAACTCACACCCACACCCACAAAGGCACCTCCTTCCAAGTTGGTCTGTGACTACCCGGAGTGTCGTCTGACTGGTGGGCCATACTATGTTCCCCCGAAAGGGCCTGTCCTGTCTCACATCTGGCCTCCTTGGCCAACTCTGTGAAGTTGTCAGGAGCCAGCGGTGAGCCACTACCTGCTTTCTCTGGAAAGGCCCCTCTGCAGAGCTTTCCTGGCATTTGGCAATCCTCACCTCAGTGGGTACCAAGAAAGACTGACTCTGTCCTTGGTAAATCCAAACAAGTGAGCCCACTGGGACTGGGACTGGGACTGGCTCTGGGTGCCTGGCTTCCTGGATCCCAAGTTCAGAGAGTTCCATCACCAAGGAAGTGAGGTGAGGTCACTTCCTTCAGGAACTGAATGAGGTCACTGCCTT
The DNA here is from genome assembly GCF_964194105.1 of Spermophilus citellus. NCBI lineage: Eukaryota > Metazoa > Chordata > Mammalia > Rodentia > Sciuridae > Spermophilus > Spermophilus citellus. The sequence continues at coordinate 194,257 of NW_027672875.1, read as the reverse complement.
GGCAACCACTGTGTCCTAACAGTTGCTTCCAAGGCTCCCATGAGATGGAGGCTGCCCCTCCTTCCTGTGACACCTTCACAAGTTAGAATGGAATATCAACCATAGGCACCAAGGAACAGCTCTCCACACAGGCCTGCTTTGGTCCATCTTGTCTACATTAAGAAGAGAGAGGCTCATTCAGACACATCCCTTCATCCCGACCAGGAGGTTTGCCATGGAAGATGACTTCTGCTCTCTCAGGTCCTTCATAGCTGCCTACATCTTCTCCAGGGATCATTTCTGCATGGACCTTTGAGGTTCTCAGCAGGTGGAAGATCCCCCACATTCCTGTATTGTAAGACCCACTCTGTCCCTGCTCTTCTGTAAAGTTAGATTGAGGGAACAGTGTATGGTTAGGGTTAAGAACCTGTTTGGCTTAGGAATCACTCTGCTGGATGAAGAATGGTATTGGGAACCTGCGATATTTATAATAATATATAGGTGAAATATATGTATGAAAACAGAAATCCAAGTAAGATTTGAAGGCCAGAAGGGCATTGGGCCCTTGATTGGGATACTTAGCTTTGAATGACTTTCTGCACAGATGTCTCAGATAAATCGATATACAATGGCATGGGACCTTGTACCTTGGATGATTGAATGTAGAAGAGAACATCCAGTCAAAAAGGGATAGTAGGTAGGATTAGGAAGATTGTTGGTAAGTTTTGGAAGAAGAGTGAGTATGCAATTTGGACCAAAATTTCTTTAGCAATAGGGTGTCGGTTAGAGAGTGAATGTAAACGTCAGCACATGTGAAGAGTCAGTCACAATGATGAACTGGGGAACATATGTAGGAAAGCAGATATCAATAGAGACATTAGGAAATCAGGCAAAATATAAAGTGAGTGAGTGGATTAGACGTTTTCAACAGGGTTGAGGTTGAATATATCATCTTAGGAAGAAACAAATGTGTAGTCACCAATAGCATTGACATTTGAGAGCATTAGGCAACCTGGACAAGGATGTTTTTAGTAATCCATGCTCACTTTCCAATGAGGCTTTGGTGCAATCATAAGTGTGACCTTTGCATTTTGTGTCCAGAATATCACTGTGATAAAATGTATATGTAGATCAGGTGACATGAGTGTTTCTTCCAACATTTCTGGGAGTAATATGTTGAAGACATATAAATTAGCCTTTGGGGGTACAAATAGGTGTACCCTGGGTCTATGAATATAGAGATAATGCATGAATAGACCATACTGTGAATAAATAGTATAACAGGTTCCACTTTAAATAATGGATTGCATTGATATCTGAAAATATATAGGAAATCTAATATTGATACACAACCATTCATTCTAACCAGTTATACATCTAATGGTGATATTGGGGTTATGGTTTACCATGAAGGGGGTGTGAGTTTTGCTTCACAAGGGATTATGGAAATGGAAAAGAATGTGTTTGGAAAGAAGTCTCATGAAAAGACCAGTCAAGAAACGTGGAGGAATACATGTGTTCTGAAGCAGGAAGTGATTGAAAGGGAAATAAATGCCTAGAAATTTGTGAACTTGAGGATGAAATACATATCCTATGATGTGCATCAACTGAAGAAATAGTAATGTACCAGTGTTGAATAAAAATGAACGTCAAAATACACATCATGTCCCATAGGAATCTACTTGCATTCATGTTAAACTGGATCAGTTACTGTAGAAATATTAGGATTTCAGCACTAGGAAACAAATATGTATTTCAGGTGGATGACTATTTCTGAGAATAATCTTGTGAAAAGTTGATTATAAATCCACATATATGAACATGAATGAATTTAGGGAGTATATAATATGACACATACATTTCATATTTTGAAAAATCTGAAGAGTGTGTGTATGTGTGTGTGTGTATATATACATATACACAAAAAAAAAACAACACACACACACAAACACAGACTTTAAAGAGTAGAAATATATATGCCAATCGAAATTCATCATGAAATATTTATCATCCACAGATCCAAAAATATTTATTTTACTGAACATGTATTTATGTATCATGTTGTTCAAGTGGGAAGCTCACCTGGAGGTTGAATTCTCAGTTCCAACAGCGTTTAGGAGGAGTGATCTCTTCTCACAGTTTGTATCTGCCAAGTCAGCCACCTCACAAGAATGGACGTGGGATAGGAGGTAGGATTCTATATGTGCATGTAAAAATGCATGTTGCTGAATAGGCTACAGAGAAAGGGAGACAGGAATTCACATATTTGTTAACATTCAAAACACATGGAGAACTATTTCTATTAAATTGGACAAGATTTATAACATCTACACTTTATAATGCCAAAGGCCAGTCCAACTATACACCAGGCCTGCTCTGAACTGCCTGTATTTCTATTCTGTTTGAGTTATTTTTCTCCATCACATTAGTATTCGTAGTCACAATCTAGTAGGGTATGGGTTAGTGTCAGGGATTCAGTATTTCGAACGGAAAATAGGAAAATGAATCCAATGTGTAGGCCAATATGTGCTACAAAAAAATCTTCCCACTCTCATCCAGAACATTGCCTTGACATTACCTTCACAATAAGTAAGACACAATTTGAGGAGAAGAGTTAGAAATGCTGTGAATACATATGTGGAATGGAAAATGCTCAGGAGTTCACAACCTTGGAGGTGGTAGACTAGTTTCCATGAGTAAGGCACAGGGTAAACACTCCACAAACGTGGAGCTCTGCTGGCCTAAAGACTTTGTGAGAAACTGCTTCTGAGGTTGGGCACTTGAAATATATGTTGTTTTCAGGAGCTTTAGCTTCCTTTGTAGTGAGACCATCAAACCAGGTCTGCATCTATGTGACCTGGAGGACATGGTTTCTGATTTTCCAATGAACATGAGGCAGAAGTGCTGAATTCTCTCTTTGCAGGTAAACTGTGGCCACTGTGGTCTAAGTGTCTCCCTGTGTGGTCTGTGAAGCCATTTGGTCATCCTCCACTTTTCCTGGTGTTTCTTGCTGCTGCACTGGGAGTTTGGAATTTGCTTCAGGAAATACAAGGAGTTCAACTGGGACACAGTGCTGGAGGGAGTTCTGCCACTTGTGGTGTGTCAAGGTCCTAAAAGAATGCACCAGCCAGGCTTCTATCCCACAGAGCTTGCCCCCTTGACCATAGCAACCTGATTCTGAACATTGCCCTGAAACCTCTCCATATAACAAGATGCCTTTACATAGAAGGGTCTGCTCACTGCACCATGTCAGTCACAAGCCATTTGGAAGCCAATGGCAGATCCACATGGCCCCACCACAGATGTTTTATCACACACCTGCACACCACTGCTCTAGGCCCACTACTCAGCAGGCCCCAACTTACTGGCATCTCTGTTTTACACCATTTTCATGAAACCCAGTCAATCAAGGCACTGTCTGGTACACTCATGATCAGCAACAGGACATCCAAAGGTTCTCCAGTGCCACCTGGTCATGGGAATTTCAAAAATGTCATGGTATTTATCTAGCTAGCCATTTTTAAAGGATGAAGTTGGAGGCACTGTGGGTTTCCATTCCTTCAGGAACCATTAAATGGTGAGGAAGCTCATTTCAACGAAAGCTCTGGGGAACTCTCACAAACAAGGCTTCCCAAAGAGTGGCCAAAAGGTCACAGGAAGCCAGGCCCATTGAGGTCTACAATGTGAGGTCCACGTGTGTTTGGACTCTCCACGATGGCTGCCAGGTCTTTTAGAATAAAATCATGTGATATCCGGGCTGAGATTCCCAGTGCTCTGTGGAAAGCCAGCCTGGGCCTAGATCTCAGTTTCCAAGGGCGACTCTCATGCGTGGCCTCCTAACATCCCGACACAATTCACGGCAATACTTCTCTGAGGTCAGTTCCAGAACTCAGTCTCCAAGGGGAATCACACCAGAGTTCAAGCCCAGGTGGACCCAGTCATCTCTTCCCACTGCCACACCACAATTCAAACCAAAACACTGCCACATGGCCCTCATCTTCTTCCATATAGACACTCATCATAACCTCTGGCTGGAGGTTTCCATGAGGGGCACAGCCCAAGACAGTGTCCACAATAAGCTCCCTTGCCTCTCATTTGCCTAATGTCAGGGTGGACTGGACACCCTTCCTGTGGACCTGGAGTGATCAAATAGGCCTGCCTTTAATACTGCTCTACTTCTCCAATTGGAGGCCTACTGACTGCCGGGTATAGATTCTTTGTGTGAACTGGAGTCATGAGAAAACCCAAGCACCTATGGGCTAGCCTCTGCATGGCTTTGAAGGACTCATTTGACACAAAGGATCCCTATTCTCACTTGATGGAGGTCAGGAACCTTACAGAGGAAGGCGAGAGACCTCATCCAGGATGACTGCTTTTGTGCCAATTTGGCTTTGGATGCACACATGGGATCTTTCTTTGGATCCACCAGGTGCTGACAATCTAAGCCACAGCCTCACACTGGGCCAAGAGGCTGATTCAGACACATCCCTTTGCAAAGCAATTAAGCAAAGAGCCACAGGTGATGCCCATTCATTTCCATTTGAAAACTGTTTTCTTCAGGCTTCACAAAGGGGTGCCCTGAGGCAAAGGCCTTCCTGACATTCAGGGCCACAGAAGGATAGGTAAGCCCAAGGCCCAAAGCAGGGTTTCTCCAGGGAGACTTTCCTGGTCACACTGATATCTGAGTTTTCTGAGATGCTCACCATTCCTTTCAACTATCCAGTACATGGCCATGTCACCGAGCTTGGAGGTGGTACATATCTTGGACACAAAACCATGAGCCTATTCTGGAGAGTGGCCAGAATTCAGGAAGAAAACAGGAACTTAGGAAGATAGTAGGTGTTGCCCATCCATAAGGCAAGCCGCAGTCCATTCATAAATTGGGCAGGATGAATGCTGGGAAGCTTTCTACTAGACAGGACACATCCATTGATGCATTCTCTTTTCTAATGTCTACAACCAGGGACACAGTGGGATACACAAACATAGAAACACTCGCCTTGTCAAAAGCCTTACTAGAAACAGTCCACTCCAAACCAAACAAACCGCCTTTCCTACCTATTCTCAGAACATGAGACAAAACCACAAACTCACACCCACACCCACAAAGGCACCTCCTTCCAAGTTGGTCTGTGACTACCCGGAGTGTCGTCTGACTGGTGGGCCATACTATGTTCCCCCGAAAGGGCCTGTCCTGTCTCACATCTGGCCTCCTTGGCCAACTCTGTGAAGTTGTCAGGAGCCAGCGGTGAGCCACTACCTGCTTTCTCTGGAAAGGCCCCTCTGCAGAGCTTTCCTGGCATTTGGCAATCCTCACCTCAGTGGGTACCAAGAAAGACTGACTCTGTCCTTGGTAAATCCAAACAAGTGAGCCCACTGGGACTGGGACTGGGACTGGCTCTGGGTGCCTGGCTTCCTGGATCCCAAGTTCAGAGAGTTCCATCACCAAGGAAGTGAGGTGAGGTCACTTCCTTCAGGAACTGAATGAGGTCACTGCCTTGGCAACCACTGTGTCCTAACAGTTGCTTCCAAGGCTCCCATGAGATGGAGGCTGCCCCTCCTTCCTGTGACACCTTCACAAGTTAGAATGGAATATCAACCATAGGCACCAAGGAACAGCTCTCCACACAGGCCTGCTTTGGTCCATCTTGTCTACATTAAGAAGAGAGAGGCTCATTCAGACACATCCCTTCATCCCGACCAGGAGGTTTGCCATGGAAGATGACTTCTGCTCTCTCAGGTCCTTCATAGCTGCCTACATCTTCTCCAGGGATCATTTCTGCATGGACCTTTGAGGTTCTCAGCAGGTGGAAGATCCCCCACATTCCTGTATTGTAAGACCCACTCTGTCCCTGCTCTTCTGTAAAGTTAGATTGAGGGAACAGTGTATGGTTAGGGTTAAGAACCTGTTTGGCTTAGGAATCACTCTGCTGGATGAAGAATGGTATTGGGAACCTGCGATATTTATAATAATATATAGGTGAAATATATGTATGAAAACAGAAATCCAAGTAAGATTTGAAGGCCAGAAGGGCATTGGGCCCTTGATTGGGATACTTAGCTTTGAATGACTTTCTGCACAGATGTCTCAGATAAATCGATATACAATGGCATGGGACCTTGTACCTTGGATGATTGAATGTAGAAGAGAACATCCAGTCAAAAAGGGATAGTAGGTAGGATTAGGAAGATTGTTGGTAAGTTTTGGAAGAAGAGTGAGTATGCAATTTGGACCAAAATTTCTTTAGCAATAGGGTGTCGGTTAGAGAGTGAATGTAAACGTCAGCACATGTGAAGAGTCAGTCACAATGATGAACTGGGGAACATATGTAGGAAAGCAGATATCAATAGAGACATTAGGAAATCAGGCAAAATATAAAGTGAGTGAGTGGATTAGACGTTTTCAACAGGGTTGAGGTTGAATATATCATCTTAGGAAGAAACAAATGTGTAGTCACCAATAGCATTGACATTTGAGAGCATTAGGCAACCTGGACAAGGATGTTTTTAGTAATCCATGCTCACTTTCCAATGAGGCTTTGGTGCAATCATAAGTGTGACCTTTGCATTTTGTGTCCAGAATATCACTGTGATAAAATGTATATGTAGATCAGGTGACATGAGTGTTTCTTCCACCATTTCTGGGAGTAATATGTTGAAGACATATAAATTAGCCTTTGGGGGTACAAATAGGTGTACCCTGGGTCTATGAATATAGAGATAATGCATGAATAGACCATACTGTGAATAAATATTATAACAGGTTCCAATTTATATAATGGATTGCATTGATATCTGAAAATATATAGGAAATCTAATATTGATACACAACCATTCATTCTAACCAGTTATACATCTAATGGTGATATTGGGGTTATGGTTTACCATGAAGGGGGTGTGAGTTTTGCTTCACAAGGGATTATGGAAATGGAAAAGAATGTGTTTGGAAAGAAGTCTCATGAAAAGACCAGTCAAGAAACGTGGAGGTATACATGTGTTCTGAAGCAGGAAGTGATTGAAAGGGAAATAAATGCCTAGAAATTTGTGAACTTGAGGATGAAATACATATCCTATGATGTGCATCAACTGAAGAAATAGTAATGTACCAGTGTTGAATAAAAATGAACGTCAAAATACACATCATGTCCCATAGGAATCTACTTGCATTCATGTTAAACTGGGTCAGTTACTGTAGAAATATTAGGATTTCAGCACTAGGAAACAAATATGTATTTCAGGTGGATGACTATTTCTGAGAATAATCTTGTGAAACGTTGATTATAAATCCACATATATGAACATGAATGAATTTAGGGAGTATATAATATGACACATACATTTCATATTTTGAAAAATCTGGAGAGTGTGTGTATGTGTGTGTGTGTGTGTGTGTGTATATATATATATATATATATATATATATATATATATATATATATACACACAAAAAAACACACACACACAAACACAGACATTAAAGAGTAGAAATATATATGCCAATCGAAATTCATCATGAAATATTTATCATCCACAGATCCAAAAATATTTATTTTACTGAACATGTATTTATGTATCATGTTGTTCAAGTGGGAAGCTCACCTGGAGGTTGAATTCTCAGTTCCAACAGCGTTTAGGAGGAGTGATCTCTTCTCACAGTTTGTATCTGCCAAGTCAGCCACCTCACAAGAATGGACGTGGGATAGGAGGTAGGATTCTATATGTGCATGTAAAAATGCATGTTGCTGAATAGGCTACAGAGAAAGGGAGACAGGAATTCACATATTTGTTAACATTCAAAACACATGGAGAACTATTTCTATTAAATTGGACTAGATTTATAACACCTACACTTTATAATGCCAAAGGCCAGTCCAACTATACACCAGGCCTGCTCTGAACTGCCTGTATTTCTATTCTGTTTGAGTTATTTTTCTCCATCACATTAGTATTCGTAGTCACAATCTAGTAGGGTATGGGTTAGTGTCAGGGATTCAGTATTTCGAACGGAAAATAGGAAAATGAATCCAATGTGTAGGCCAATATGTGCTACAAAAAAATCTTCCCACTCTCATCCAGAACATTGCCTTGACATTACCTTCACAATAAGTAAGACACAATTAGAGGAGAAGAGTTAGAAATGCTGTGAATACATATGTGGAATGGAAACTGCTCAGGAGTTCACAACCTTGGAGGTGGTAGACTAGTTTCCATGAGTAAGGGACAGGGTAAACACTCCACAAACGTGGAGCTCTGCTGGCCTAAAGACTTTGTGAGAAACTGCTTCTGAGGTTGGGCACTTGAAATATATGTTGTTTTCAGGAGCTTTAGCTTCCTTTGTAGTGAGACCATCAAACCAGGTCTGCATCTATGTGACCTGGAGGACATGGTTTCTGATTTTCCAATGAACATGAGGCAGAAGTGCTGAATTCTCTCTTTGCAGGTAAACTGTGGCCACTGTGGTCTAAGTGTCTCCCTGTGTGGTCTGTGAAGCCATTTGGTCATCCTCCACTTTTCCTGGTGTTTCTTGCTGCTGCACTGGGAGTTTGGAATTTGCTTCAGGAAATACAAGGAGTTCAACTGGGACACAGTGCTGGAGGGAGTTCTGCCACTTGTGGTGTGTCAAGGTCCTAAAAGAATGCACCAGCCAGGCTTCTATCCCACAGAGCTTGCCCCCTTGACCATAGCAACCTGATTCTGAACATTGCCCTGAAACCTCTCCATATAACAAGATGCCTTTACATAGAAGGGTCTGCTCACTGCACCATGTCAGTCACAAGCCATTTGGAAGCCAATGGCAGATCCACATGGCCCCACCACAGATGTTTTATCACACACCTGCACACCACTGCTCTAGGCCCACTACTCAGCAGGCCCCAACTTACTGGCATCTCTGTTTTACACCATTTTCATGAAACCCAGTCAATCAAGGCACTGTCTGGTACACTCATGATCAGCAACAGGACATCCAAAGGTTCTCCAGTGCCACCTGGTCATGGGAATTTCAAAAATGTCATGGTATTTATCTAGCTAGCCATTTTTAAAGGATGAAGTTGGAGGCACTGTGGGTTTCCATTCCTTCAGGAACCATTAAATGGTGAGGAAGCTCATTTCGACGAAAGCTCTGGGGAACTCTCACAAACAAGGCTTCCCAAAGAGTGGCCAAAAGGTCACAGGAAGCCAGGCCCATTGAGGTCTACAATGTGAGGTCCACGTGTGTTTGGACTCTCCACGATGGCTGCCAGGTCTTTTAGAATAAAATCATGTGATATCCGGGCTGAGATTCCCAGTGCTCTGTGGAAAGCCAGCCTGGGCCTAGATCTCAGTTTCCAAGGGCGACTCTCATGCGTGGCCTCCTAACATCCCGACACAATTCACGGCAATACTTCTCTGAGGTCAGTTCCAGAACTCAGTCTCCAAGGGGAATCACACCAGAGTTCAAGCCCAGGTGGACCCAGTCATCTCTTCCCACTGCCACACCACAATTCAAACCAAAACACTGCCACATGGCCCTCATCTTCTTCCATATAGACACTCATCATAACCTCTGGCTGGAGGTTTCCATGAGGGGCACAGCCCAAGACAGTGTCCACAATAAGCTCCCTTGCCTCTCATTTGCCTAATGTCAGGGTGGACTGGACACCCTTCCTGTGGACCTGGAGTGATCAAATAGGCCTGCCTTTAATACTGCTCTACTTCTCCAATTGGAGGCCTACTGACTGCCGGGTATAGATTCTTTGTGTGAACTGGAGTCATGAGAAAACCCAAGCACCTATGGGCTAGCCTCTGCATGGCTTTGAAGGACTCATTTGACACAAAGGATCCCTATTCTCACTTGATGGAGGTCAGGAACCTTACAGAGGAAGGCAAGAGACCTCATCCAGGATGACTGCTTTTGTGCCAATTTGGCTTTGGATGCACACATGGGATCTTTCTTTGGATCCACCAGGTGCTGACAATCTAAGCCACAGCCTCACACTGGGCCAAGAGGCTGATTCAGACACATCCCTTTGCAAAGCAATTAAGCAAAGAGCCACAGGTGATGCCCATTCATTTCCATTTGAAAACTGTTTTCTTCAGGCTTCACAAAGGGGTGCCCTGAGGCAAAGGCCTTCCTGACATTCAGGGCCACAGAAGGATAGGTAAGCCCAAGGCCCAAAGCAGGGTTTCTCCAGGGAGACTTTCCTGGTCACACTGATATCTGAGTTTTCTGAGATGCTCACCATTCCTTTCAACTATCCAGTACATGGCCATGTCACCGAGCTTGGAGGTGGTACATATCTTGGACACAAAACCATGAGCCTATTCTGGAGAGTGGCCAGAATTCAGGAAGAAAACAGGAACTTAGGAAGATAGTAGGTGTTGCCCATCCATAAGGCAAGCCGCAGTCCATTCATAAATTGGGCAGGATGAATGCTGGGAAGCTTTCTACTAGACAGGACACATCCATTGATGCATTCTCTTTTCTAATGTCTACAACCAGGGACACAGTGGAATACACAAACATAGAAACACTCGCCTTGTCAAAAGCCTTACTAGAAACAGTTCACTCCAAACCAAACAAACCGCCTTTCCTTCCTATTCTCAGAACATGAGACAAAACCACAAACTCACACCCACACCCACAAAGGCACCTCCTTCCAAGTTGGTCTGTGACTACCCGGAGTGTCGTCTGACTGGTGGGCCATACTATGTTCCCCCGAAAGGGCCTGTCCTGTCTCACATCTGGCCTCCTTGGCCAACTCTGTGAAGTTGTCAGGAGCCAGCGGTGAGCCACTACCTGCTTTCTCTGGAAAGGCCCCTCTGCAGAGCTTTCCTGGCATTTGGCAATCCTCACCTCAGTGGGTACCAAGAAAGACTGACTCTGTCCTTGGTAAATCCAAACAAGTGAGCCCACTGGGACTGGGACTGGGACTGGCTCTGGGTGCCTGGCTTCCTGGATCCCAAGTTCAGAGAGTTCCATCACCAAGGAAGTGAGGTGAGGTCACTTCCTTCAGGAACTGAATGAGGTCACTGCCTTGGCAACCACTGTGTCCTAACAGTTGCTTCCAAGGCTCCCATGAGATGGAGGCTGCCCCTCCTTCCTGTGACACCTTCACAAGTTAGAATGGAATATCAACCATAGGCACCAAGGAACAGCTCTCCACACAGGCCTGCTTTGGTCCATCTTGTCTACATTAAGAAGAGAGAGGCTCATTCAGACACATCCCTTCATCCCGACCAGGAGGTTTGCCATGGAAGATGACTTCTGCTCTCTCAGGTCCTTCATAGCTGCCTACATCTTCTCCAGGGATCATTTCTGCATGGACCTTTGAGGTTCTCAGCAGGTGGAAGATCCCCCACATTCCTGTATTGTAAGACCCACTCTGTCCCTGCTCTTCTGTAAAGTTAGATTGAGGGAACAGTGTATGGTTAGGGTTAAGAACCTGTTTGGCTTAGGAATCACTCTGCTGGATGAAGAATGGTATTGGGAACCTGCGATATTTATAATAATATATAGGTGAAATATATGTATGAAAACAGAAATCCAAGTAAGATTTGAAGGCCAGAAGGGCATTGGGCCCTTGATTGGGATACTTAGCTTTGAATGACTTTCTGCACAGATGTCTCAGATAAATCGATATACAATGGCATGGGACCTTGTACCTTGGATGATTGAATGTAGAAGAGAACATCCAGTCAAAAAGGGATAGTAGGTAGGATTAGGAAGATTGTTGGTAAGTTTTGGAAGAAGAGTGAGTATGCAATTTGGACCAAAATTTCTTTAGCAATAGGGTGTCGGTTAGAGAGTGAATGTAAACGTCAGCACATGTGAAGAGTCAGTCACAATGATGAACTGGGGAACATATGTAGGAAAGCAGATATCAATAGAGACATTAGGAAATCAGGCAAAATATAAAGTGAGTGAGTGGATTAGACGTTTTCAACAGGGTTGAGGTTGAATATATCATCTTAGGAAGAAACAAATGTGTAGTCACCAATAGCATTGACATTTGAGAGCATTAGGCAACCTGGACAAGGATGTTTTTAGTAATCCATGCTCACTTTCCAATGAGGCTTTGGTGCAATCATAAGTGTGACCTTTGCATTTTGTGTCCAGAATATCACTGTGATAAAATGTATATGTAGATCAGGTGACATGAGTGTTTCTTCCAACATTTCTGGGAGTAATATGTTGAAGACATATAAATTAGCCTTTGGGGGTACAAATAGGTGTACCCTGGGTCTATGAATATAGAGATAATGCATGAATAGACCATACTGTGAATAAATAGTATAACAGGTTCCACTTTAAATAATGGATTGCATTGATATCTGAAAATATATAGGAAATCTAATATTGATACACAACCATTCATTCTAACCAGTTATACATCTAATGGTGATATTGGGGTTATGGTTTACCATGAAGGGGGTGTGAGTTTTGCTTCACAAGGGATTATGGAAATGGAAAAGAATGTGTTTGGAAAGAAGTCTCATGAAAAGACCAGTCAAGAAACGTGGAGGAATACATGTGTTCTGAAGCAGGAAGTGATTGAAAGGGAAATAAATGCCTAGAAATTTGTGAACTTGAGGATGAAATACATATCCTATGATGTGCATCAACTGAAGAAATAGTAATGTACCAGTGTTGAATAAAAATGAACGTCAAAATACACATCATGTCCCATAGGAATCTACTTGCATTCATGTTAAACTGGATCAGTTACTGTAGAAATATTAGGATTTCAGCACTAGGAAACAAATATGTATTTCAGGTGGATGACTATTTCTGAGAATAATCTTGTGAAAAGTTGATTATAAATCCACATATATGAACATGAATGAATTTAGGGAGTATATAATATGACACATACATTTCATATTTTGAAAAATCTGAAGAGTGTGTGTATGTGTGTGTGTGTATATATACATATACACAAAAAAAAAACAACACACACACACAAACACAGACTTTAAAGAGTAGAAATATATATGCCAATCGAAATTCATCATGAAATATTTATCATCCACAGATCCAAAAATATTTATTTTACTGAACATGTATTTATGTATCATGTTGTTCAAGTGGGAAGCTCACCTGGAGGTTGAATTCTCAGTTCCAACAGCGTTTAGGAGGAGTGATCTCTTCTCACAGTTTGTATCTGCCAAGTCAGCCACCTCACAAGAATGGACGTGGGATAGGAGGTAGGATTCTATATGTGCATGTAAAAATGCATGTTGCTGAATAGGCTACAGAGAAAGGGAGACAGGAATTCACATATTTGTTAACATTCAAAACACATGGAGAACTATTTCTATTAAATTGGACAAGATTTATAACATCTACACTTTATAATGCCAAAGGCCAGTCCAACTATACACCAGGCCTGCTCTGAACTGCCTGTATTTCTATTCTGTTTGAGTTATTTTTCTCCATCACATTAGTATTCGTAGTCACAATCTAGTAGGGTATGGGTTAGTGTCAGGGATTCAGTATTTCGAACGGAAAATAGGAAAATGAATCCAATGTGTAGGCCAATATGTGCTACAAAAAAATCTTCCCACTCTCATCCAGAACATTGCCTTGACATTACCTTCACAATAAGTAAGACACAATTTGAGGAGAAGAGTTAGAAATGCTGTGAATACATATGTGGAATGGAAAATGCTCAGGAGTTCACAACCTTGGAGGTGGTAGACTAGTTTCCATGAGTAAGGCACAGGGTAAACACTCCACAAACGTGGAGCTCTGCTGGCCTAAAGACTTTGTGAGAAACTGCTTCTGAGGTTGGGCACTTGAAATATATGTTGTTTTCAGGAGCTTTAGCTTCCTTTGTAGTGAGACCATCAAACCAGGTCTGCATCTATGTGACCTGGAGGACATGGTTTCTGATTTTCCAATGAACATGAGGCAGAAGTGCTGAATTCTCTCTTTGCAGGTAAACTGTGGCCACTGTGGTCTAAGTGTCTCCCTGTGTGGTCTGTGAAGCCATTTGGTCATCCTCCACTTTTCCTGGTGTTTCTTGCTGCTGCACTGGGAGTTTGGAATTTGCTTCAGGAAATACAAGGAGTTCAACTGGGACACAGTGCTGGAGGGAGTTCTGCCACTTGTGGTGTGTCAAGGTCCTAAAAGAATGCACCAGCCAGGCTTCTATCCCACAGAGCTTGCCCCCTTGACCATAGCAACCTGATTCTGAACATTGCCCTGAAACCTCTCCATATAACAAGATGCCTTTACATAGAAGGGTCTGCTCACTGCACCATGTCAGTCACAAGCCATTTGGAAGCCAATGGCAGATCCACATGGCCCCACCACAGATGTTTTATCACACACCTGCACACCACTGCTCTAGGCCCACTACTCAGCAGGCCCCAACTTACTGGCATCTCTGTTTTACACCATTTTCATGAAACCCAGTCAATCAAGGCACTGTCTGGTACACTCATGATCAGCAACAGGACATCCAAAGGTTCTCCAGTGCCACCTGGTCATGGGAATTTCAAAAATGTCATGGTATTTATCTAGCTAGCCATTTTTAAAGGATGAAGTTGGAGGCACTGTGGGTTTCCATTCCTTCAGGAACCATTAAATGGTGAGGAAGCTCATTTCAACGAAAGCTCTGGGGAACTCTCACAAACAAGGCTTCCCAAAGAGTGGCCAAAAGGTCACAGGAAGCCAGGCCCATTGAGGTCTACAATGTGAGGTCCACGTGTGTTTGGACTCTCCACGATGGCTGCCAGGTCTTTTAGAATAAAATCATGTGATATCCGGGCTGAGATTCCCAGTGCTCTGTGGAAAGCCAGCCTGGGCCTAGATCTCAGTTTCCAAGGGCGACTCTCATGCGTGGCCTCCTAACATCCCGACACAATTCACGGCAATACTTCTCTGAGGTCAGTTCCAGAACTCAGTCTCCAAGGGGAATCACACCAGAGTTCAAGCCCAGGTGGACCCAGTCATCTCTTCCCACTGCCACACCACAATTCAAACCAAAACACTGCCACATGGCCCTCATCTTCTTCCATATAGACACTCATCATAACCTCTGGCTGGAGGTTTCCATGAGGGGCACAGCCCAAGACAGTGTCCACAATAAGCTCCCTTGCCTCTCATTTGCCTAATGTCAGGGTGGACTGGACACCCTTCCTGTGGACCTGGAGTGATCAAATAGGCCTGCCTTTAATACTGCTCTACTTCTCCAATTGGAGGCCTACTGACTGCCGGGTATAGATTCTTTGTGTGAACTGGAGTCATGAGAAAACCCAAGCACCTATGGGCTAGCCTCTGCATGGCTTTGAAGGACTCATTTGACACAAAGGATCCCTATTCTCACTTGATGGAGGTCAGGAACCTTACAGAGGAAGGCGAGAGACCTCATCCAGGATGACTGCTTTTGTGCCAATTTGGCTTTGGATGCACACATGGGATCTTTCTTTGGATCCACCAGGTGCTGACAATCTAAGCCACAGCCTCACACTGGGCCAAGAGGCTGATTCAGACACATCCCTTTGCAAAGCAATTAAGCAAAGAGCCACAGGTGATGCCCATTCATTTCCATTTGAAAACTGTTTTCTTCAGGCTTCACAAAGGGGTGCCCTGAGGCAAAGGCCTTCCTGACATTCAGGGCCACAGAAGGATAGGTAAGCCCAAGGCCCAAAGCAGGGTTTCTCCAGGGAGACTTTCCTGGTCACACTGATATCTGAGTTTTCTGAGATGCTCACCATTCCTTTCAACTATCCAGTACATGGCCATGTCACCGAGCTTGGAGGTGGTACATATCTTGGACACAAAACCATGAGCCTATTCTGGAGAGTGGCCAGAATTCAGGAAGAAAACAGGAACTTAGGAAGATAGTAGGTGTTGCCCATCCATAAGGCAAGCCGCAGTCCATTCATAAATTGGGCAGGATGAATGCTGGGAAGCTTTCTACTAGACAGGACACATCCATTGATGCATTCTCTTTTCTAATGTCTACAACCAGGGACACAGTGGGATACACAAACATAGAAACACTCGCCTTGTCAAAAGCCTTACTAGAAACAGTCCACTCCAAACCAAACAAACCGCCTTTCCTACCTATTCTCAGAACATGAGACAAAACCACAAACTCACACCCACACCCACAAAGGCACCTCCTTCCAAGTTGGTCTGTGACTACCCGGAGTGTCGTCTGACTGGTGGGCCATACTATGTTCCCCCGAAAGGGCCTGTCCTGTCTCACATCTGGCCTCCTTGGCCAACTCTGTGAAGTTGTCAGGAGCCAGCGGTGAGCCACTACCTGCTTTCTCTGGAAAGGCCCCTCTGCAGAGCTTTCCTGGCATTTGGCAATCCTCACCTCAGTGGGTACCAAGAAAGACTGACTCTGTCCTTGGTAAATCCAAACAAGTGAGCCCACTGGGACTGGGACTGGGACTGGCTCTGGGTGCCTGGCTTCCTGGATCCCAAGTTCAGAGAGTTCCATCACCAAGGAAGTGAGGTGAGGTCACTTCCTTCAGGAACTGAATGAGGTCACTGCCTTGGCAACCACTGTGTCCTAACAGTTGCTTCCAAGGCTCCCATGAGATGGAGGCTGCCCCTCCTTCCTGTGACACCTTCACAAGTTAGAATGGAATATCAACCATAGGCACCAAGGAACAGCTCTCCACACAGGCCTGCTTTGGTCCATCTTGTCTACATTAAGAAGAGAGAGGCTCATTCAGACACATCCCTTCATCCCGACCAGGAGGTTTGCCATGGAAGATGACTTCTGCTCTCTCAGGTCCTTCATAGCTGCCTACATCTTCTCCAGGGATCATTTCTGCATGGACCTTTGAGGTTCTCAGCAGGTGGAAGATCCCCCACATTCCTGTATTGTAAGACCCACTCTGTCCCTGCTCTTCTGTAAAGTTAGATTGAGGGAACAGTGTATGGTTAGGGTTAAGAACCTGTTTGGCTTAGGAATCACTCTGCTGGATGAAGAATGGTATTGGGAACCTGCGATATTTATAATAATATATAGGTGAAATATATGTATGAAAACAGAAATCCAAGTAAGATTTGAAGGCCAGAAGGGCATTGGGCCCTTGATTGGGATACTTAGCTTTGAATGACTTTCTGCACAGATGTCTCAGATAAATCGATATACAATGGCATGGGACCTTGTACCTTGGATGATTGAATGTAGAAGAGAACATCCAGTCAAAAAGGGATAGTAGGTAGGATTAGGAAGATTGTTGGTAAGTTTTGGAAGAAGAGTGAGTATGCAATTTGGACCAAAATTTCTTTAGCAATAGGGTGTCGGTTAGAGAGTGAATGTAAACGTCAGCACATGTGAAGAGTCAGTCACAATGATGAACTGGGGAACATATGTAGGAAAGCAGATATCAATAGAGACATTAGGAAATCAGGCAAAATATAAAGTGAGTGAGTGGATTAGACGTTTTCAACAGGGTTGAGGTTGAATATATCATCTTAGGAAGAAACAAATGTGTAGTCACCAATAGCATTGACATTTGAGAGCATTAGGCAACCTGGACAAGGATGTTTTTAGTAATCCATGCTCACTTTCCAATGAGGCTTTGGTGCAATCATAAGTGTGACCTTTGCATTTTGTGTCCAGAATATCACTGTGATAAAATGTATATGTAGATCAGGTGACATGAGTGTTTCTTCCACCATTTCTGGGAGTAATATGTTGAAGACATATAAATTAGCCTTTGGGGGTACAAATAGGTGTACCCTGGGTCTATGAATATAGAGATAATGCATGAATAGACCATACTGTGAATAAATATTATAACAGGTTCCAATTTATATAATGGATTGCATTGATATCTGAAAATATATAGGAAATCTAATATTGATACACAACCATTCATTCTAACCAGTTATACATCTAATGGTGATATTGGGGTTATGGTTTACCATGAAGGGGGTGTGAGTTTTGCTTCACAAGGGATTATGGAAATGGAAAAGAATGTGTTTGGAAAGAAGTCTCATGAAAAGACCAGTCAAGAAACGTGGAGGTATACATGTGTTCTGAAGCAGGAAGTGATTGAAAGGGAAATAAATGCCTAGAAATTTGTGAACTTGAGGATGAAATACATATCCTATGATGTGCATCAACTGAAGAAATAGTAATGTACCAGTGTTGAATAAAAATGAACGTCAAAATACACATCATGTCCCATAGGAATCTACTTGCATTCATGTTAAACTGGGTCAGTTACTGTAGAAATATTAGGATTTCAGCACTAGGAAACAAATATGTATTTCAGGTGGATGACTATTTCTGAGAATAATCTTGTGAAACGTTGATTATAAATCCACATATATGAACATGAATGAATTTAGGGAGTATATAATATGACACATACATTTCATATTTTGAAAAATCTGGAGAGTGTGTGTATGTGTGTGTGTGTGTGTGTGTGTATATATATATATATATATATATATATATATATATATATATACACACAAAAAAACACACACACACAAACACAGACATTAAAGAGTAGAAATATATATGCCAATCGAAATTCATCATGAAATATTTATCATCCACAGATCCAAAAATATTTATTTTACTGAACATGTATTTATGTATCATGTTGTTCAAGTGGGAAGCTCACCTGGAGGTTGAATTCTCAGTTCCAACAGCGTTTAGGAGGAGTGATCTCTTCTCACAGTTTGTATCTGCCAAGTCAGCCACCTCACAAGAATGGACGTGGGATAGGAGGTAGGATTCTATATGTGCATGTAAAAATGCATGTTGCTGAATAGGCTACAGAGAAAGGGAGACAGGAATTCACATATTTGTTAACATTCAAAACACATGGAGAACTATTTCTATTAAATTGGACTAGATTTATAACACCTACACTTTATAATGCCAAAGGCCAGTCCAACTATACACCAGGCCTGCTCTGAACTGCCTGTATTTCTATTCTGTTTGAGTTATTTTTCTCCATCACATTAGTATTCGTAGTCACAATCTAGTAGGGTATGGGTTAGTGTCAGGGATTCAGTATTTCGAACGGAAAATAGGAAAATGAATCCAATGTGTAGGCCAATATGTGCTACAAAAAAATCTTCCCACTCTCATCCAGAACATTGCCTTGACATTACCTTCACAATAAGTAAGACACAATTAGAGGAGAAGAGTTAGAAATGCTGTGAATACATATGTGGAATGGAAACTGCTCAGGAGTTCACAACCTTGGAGGTGGTAGACTAGTTTCCATGAGTAAGGGACAGGGTAAACACTCCACAAACGTGGAGCTCTGCTGGCCTAAAGACTTTGTGAGAAACTGCTTCTGAGGTTGGGCACTTGAAATATATGTTGTTTTCAGGAGCTTTAGCTTCCTTTGTAGTGAGACCATCAAACCAGGTCTGCATCTATGTGACCTGGAGGACATGGTTTCTGATTTTCCAATGAACATGAGGCAGAAGTGCTGAATTCTCTCTTTGCAGGTAAACTGTGGCCACTGTGGTCTAAGTGTCTCCCTGTGTGGTCTGTGAAGCCATTTGGTCATCCTCCACTTTTCCTGGTGTTTCTTGCTGCTGCACTGGGAGTTTGGAATTTGCTTCAGGAAATACAAGGAGTTCAACTGGGACACAGTGCTGGAGGGAGTTCTGCCACTTGTGGTGTGTCAAGGTCCTAAAAGAATGCACCAGCCAGGCTTCTATCCCACAGAGCTTGCCCCCTTGACCATAGCAACCTGATTCTGAACATTGCCCTGAAACCTCTCCATATAACAAGATGCCTTTACATAGAAGGGTCTGCTCACTGCACCATGTCAGTCACAAGCCATTTGGAAGCCAATGGCAGATCCACATGGCCCCACCACAGATGTTTTATCACACACCTGCACACCACTGCTCTAGGCCCACTACTCAGCAGGCCCCAACTTACTGGCATCTCTGTTTTACACCATTTTCATGAAACCCAGTCAATCAAGGCACTGTCTGGTACACTCATGATCAGCAACAGGACATCCAAAGGTTCTCCAGTGCCACCTGGTCATGGGAATTTCAAAAATGTCATGGTATTTATCTAGCTAGCCATTTTTAAAGGATGAAGTTGGAGGCACTGTGGGTTTCCATTCCTTCAGGAACCATTAAATGGTGAGGAAGCTCATTTCGACGAAAGCTCTGGGGAACTCTCACAAACAAGGCTTCCCAAAGAGTGGCCAAAAGGTCACAGGAAGCCAGGCCCATTGAGGTCTACAATGTGAGGTCCACGTGTGTTTGGACTCTCCACGATGGCTGCCAGGTCTTTTAGAATAAAATCATGTGATATCCGGGCTGAGATTCCCAGTGCTCTGTGGAAAGCCAGCCTGGGCCTAGATCTCAGTTTCCAAGGGCGACTCTCATGCGTGGCCTCCTAACATCCCGACACAATTCACGGCAATACTTCTCTGAGGTCAGTTCCAGAACTCAGTCTCCAAGGGGAATCACACCAGAGTTCAAGCCCAGGTGGACCCAGTCATCTCT
The DNA here is from genome assembly GCF_964194105.1 of Spermophilus citellus. Lineage (NCBI taxonomy): Eukaryota > Metazoa > Chordata > Mammalia > Rodentia > Sciuridae > Spermophilus > Spermophilus citellus. Next base: position 173,823 of record NW_027672875.1, on the reverse strand, counting down.
TCCCACTGCCACACCACAATTCAAACCAAAACACTGCCACATGGCCCTCATCTTCTTCCATATAGACACTCATCATAACCTCTGGCTGGAGGTTTCCATGAGGGGCACAGCCCAAGACAGTGTCCACAATAAGCTCCCTTGCCTCTCATTTGCCTAATGTCAGGGTGGACTGGACACCCTTCCTGTGGACCTGGAGTGATCAAATAGGCCTGCCTTTAATACTGCTCTACTTCTCCAATTGGAGGCCTACTGACTGCCGGGTATAGATTCTTTGTGTGAACTGGAGTCATGAGAAAACCCAAGCACCTATGGGCTAGCCTCTGCATGGCTTTGAAGGACTCATTTGACACAAAGGATCCCTATTCTCACTTGATGGAGGTCAGGAACCTTACAGAGGAAGGCAAGAGACCTCATCCAGGATGACTGCTTTTGTGCCAATTTGGCTTTGGATGCACACATGGGATCTTTCTTTGGATCCACCAGGTGCTGACAATCTAAGCCACAGCCTCACACTGGGCCAAGAGGCTGATTCAGACACATCCCTTTGCAAAGCAATTAAGCAAAGAGCCACAGGTGATGCCCATTCATTTCCATTTGAAAACTGTTTTCTTCAGGCTTCACAAAGGGGTGCCCTGAGGCAAAGGCCTTCCTGACATTCAGGGCCACAGAAGGATAGGTAAGCCCAAGGCCCAAAGCAGGGTTTCTCCAGGGAGACTTTCCTGGTCACACTGATATCTGAGTTTTCTGAGATGCTCACCATTCCTTTCAACTATCCAGTACATGGCCATGTCACCGAGCTTGGAGGTGGTACATATCTTGGACACAAAACCATGAGCCTATTCTGGAGAGTGGCCAGAATTCAGGAAGAAAACAGGAACTTAGGAAGATAGTAGGTGTTGCCCATCCATAAGGCAAGCCGCAGTCCATTCATAAATTGGGCAGGATGAATGCTGGGAAGCTTTCTACTAGACAGGACACATCCATTGATGCATTCTCTTTTCTAATGTCTACAACCAGGGACACAGTGGAATACACAAACATAGAAACACTCGCCTTGTCAAAAGCCTTACTAGAAACAGTCCACTCCAAACCAAACAAACCGCCTTTCCTTCCTATTCTCAGAACATGAGACAAAACCACAAACTCACACCCACACCCACAAAGGCACCTCCTTCCAAGTTGGTCTGTGACTACCCGGAGTGTCGTCTGACTGGTGGGCCATACTATGTTCCCCCGAAAGGGCCTGTCCTGTCTCACATCTGGCCTCCTTGGCCAACTCTGTGAAGTTGTCAGGAGCCAGCGGTGAGCCACTACCTGCTTTCTCTGGAAAGGCCCCTCTGCAGAGCTTTCCTGGCATTTGGCAATCCTCACCTCAGTGGGTACCAAGAAAGACTGACTCTGTCCTTGGTAAATCCAAACAAGTGAGCCCACTGGGACTGGGACTGGGACTGGCTCTGGGTGCCTGGCTTCCTGGATCCCAAGTTCAGAGAGTTCCATCACCAAGGAAGTGAGGTGAGGTCACTTCCTTCAGGAACTGAATGAGGTCACTGCCTTGGCAACCACTGTGTCCTAACAGTTGCTTCCAAGGCTCCCATGAGATGGAGGCTGCCCCTCCTTCCTGTGACACCTTCACAAGTTAGAATGGAATATCAACCATAGGCACCAAGGAACAGCTCTCCACACAGGCCTGCTTTGGTCCATCTTGTCTACATTAAGAAGAGAGAGGCTCATTCAGACACATCCCTTCATCCCGACCAGGTGGTTGGCCATGGAAGATGACTTCTGCTCTCTCAGGTCCTTCATAGCTGCCTACATCTTCTCCAGGGATCATTTCTGCATGGACCTTTGAGGTTCTCAGCAGGTGGAAGATCCCCCACATTCCTGTATTGTAAGACCCACTCTGTCCCTGCTCTTCTGTAAAGTTAGATTGAGGGAACAGTGTATGGTTAGGGTTAAGAACCTGTTTGATGTGGCTTAGGAATCACTCTGCTGGATGAAGAATGGTATTGGGAACCTGCGATATTTATAATAATATATAGGTGAAATATATGTATGAAAACAGAAATCCAAGTAAGATTTGAAGGCCAGAAGGGCATTGGGCCCTTGATTGGGATACTTAGCTTTGAATGACTTTCTGCACAGATGTCTCAGATAAATCGATACACAATGGCATAGGACCTTGTACCTTGGATGATTGAATGTAGAAGAGAACATCCAGTCAAAAAGGGATAGTAGGTAGGATTAGGAAGATAGTTGGTAAGTTTTGGAAGAAGAGTGAGTATGCAATTTGGACCAAAAGTTCTTTAGCAATAGGGTGTCGGTTAGAGAGTGAATGTAAACGTCAGCACATGTGAAGAGTCAGTCACAATGATGAACTGGGGAACATATGTAGGAAAGCAGATATCAATAGAGACATTAGGAAATCAGGCAAAATATAAAGTGAGTGAGTGGATTAGACGTTTTCAACAGGGTTGAGGTTGAATATATCATCTTAGGAAGAAACAAATGTGTAGTCACCAATAGCATTGACATTTGAGAGCATTAGGCAACCTGGACAAGGATGTTTTTAGTAATCCATGCTCACTTTCCAATGAGGCTTTGGTGCAATCATAAGTGTGACCTTTGCATTTTGTGTCCAGAATATCACTGTGATAAAATGTATATGTAGATCAGGTGACATGAGTGTTTCTTCCACCATTTCTGGGAGTAATATGTTGAAGACATATAAATTAGCCTTTGGGGGTACAAATAGGTGTACCCTGGGTCTATGAATATAGAGATAATGCATGAATAGACCATACTGTGAATAAATAGTATAACAGGTTCCACTTTAAATAATGGATTGCATTGATATCTGAAAATATATAGGAAATCTAATATTGATACACAACCATTCATTCTAACCAGTTATACATCTAATGGTGATATTGGGGTTATGGTTTACCATGAAGGGGGTGTGAGTTTTGCTTCACAAGGGATTATGGAAATGGAAAAGAATGTGTTTGGAAAGAAGTCTCATGAAAAGACCAGTCAAGAAACGTGGAGGAATACATGTGTTCTGAAGCAGGAAGTGATTGAAAGGGAAATAAATGCCTAGAAATTTGTGAACTTGAGGATGAAATACATATCCTATGATGTGCATCAACTGAAGAAATAGTAATGTACCAGTGTTGAATAAAAATGAACGTCAAAATACACATCATGTCCCATAGGAATCTACTTGCATTCATGTTAAACTGGATCAGTTACTGTAGAAATATTAGGATTTCAGCACTAGGAAACAAATATGTATTTCAGGTGGATGACTATTTCTGAGAATAATCTTGTGAAAAGTTGATTATAAATCCACATATATGAACATGAATGAATTTAGGGAGTATATAATATGACACATACATTTCATATTTTGAAAAATCTGAAGAGTGTGTGTATGTGTGTGTGTGTATATATACATATACACAAAAAAAAAAACAACACACACACACAAACACAGACTTTAAAGAGTAGAAATATATATGCCAATCGAAATTCATCATGAAATATTTATCATCCACAGATCCAAAAATATTTATTTTACTGAACATGTATTTATGTATCATGTTGTTCAAGTGGGAAGCTCACCTGGAGGTTGAATTCTCAGTTCCAACAGCGTTTAGGAGGAGTGATCTCTTCTCACAGTTTGTATCTGCCAAGTCAGCCACCTCACAAGAATGGACGTGGGATAGGAGGTAGGATTCTATATGTGCATGTAAAAATGCATGTTGCTGAATAGGCTACAGAGAAAGGGAGACAGGAATTCACATATTTGTTAACATTCAAAACACATGGAGAACTATTTCTATTAAATTGGACAAGATTTATAACATCTACACTTTATAATGCCAAAGGCCAGTCCAACTATACACCAGGCCTGCTCTGAACTGCCTGTATTTCTATTCTGTTTGAGTTATTTTTCTCCATCACATTAGTATTCGTAGTCACAATCTAGTAGGGTATGGGTTAGTGTCAGGGATTCAGTATTTCGAACGGAAAATAGGAAAATGAATCCAATGTGTAGGCCAATATGTGCTACAAAAAAATCTTCCCACTCTCATCCAGAACATTGCCTTGACATTACCTTCACAATAAGTAAGACACAATTTGAGGAGAAGAGTTAGAAATGCTGTGAATACATATGTGGAATGGAAACTGCTCAGGAGTTCACAACCTTGGAGGTGGTAGACTAGTTTCCATGAGTAAGGGACAGGGTAAACACTCCACAAACGTGGAGCTCTGCTGGCCTAAAGACTTTGTGAGAAACTGCTTCTGAGGTTGGGCACTTGAAATATATGTTGTTTTCAGGAGCTTTAGCTTCCTTTGTAGTGAGACCATCAAACCAGGTCTGCATCTATGTGACCTGGAGGACATGGTTTCTGATTTTCCAATGAACATGAGGCAGAAGTGCTGAATTCTCTCTTTGCAGGTAAACTGTGGCCACTGTGGTCTAAGTGTCTCCCTGTGTGGTCTGTGAAGCCATTTGGTCATCCTCCACTTTTCCTGGTGTTTCTTGCTGCTGCACTGGGAGTTTGGAATTTGCTTCAGGAAATACAAGGAGTTCAACTGGGACACAGTGCTGGAGGGAGTTCTGCCACTTGTGGTGTGTCAAGGTCCTAAAAGAATGCACCAGCCAGGCTTCTATCCCACAGAGCTTGCCCCCTTGACCATAGCAACCTGATTCTGAACATTGCCCTGAAACCTCTCCATATAACAAGATGCCTTTACATAGAAGGGTCTGCTCACTGCACCATGTCAGTCACAAGCCATTTGGAAGCCAATGGCAGATCCACATGGCCCCACCACAGATGTTTTATCACACACCTGCACACCACTGCTCTAGGCCCACTACTCAGCAGGCCCCAACTTACTGGCATCTCTGTTTTACACCATTTTCATGAAACCCAGTCAATCAAGGCACTGTCTGGTACACTCATGATCAGCAACAGGACATCCAAAGGTTCTCCAGTGCCACCTGGTCATGGGAATTTCAAAAATGTCATGGTATTTATCTAGCTAGCCATTTTTAAAGGATGAAGTTGGAGGCACTGTGGGTTTCCATTCCTTCAGGAACCATTAAATGGTGAGGAAGCTCATTTCGACGAAAGCTCTGGGGAACTCTCACAAACAAGGCTTCCCAAAGAGTGGCCAAAAGGTCACAGGAAGCCAGGCCCATTGAGGTCTACAATGTGAGGTCCACGTGTGTTTGGACTCTCCACGATGGCTGCCAGGTCTTTTAGAATAAAATCATGTGATATCCGGGCTGAGATTCCCAGTGCTCTGTGGAAAGCCAGCCTGGGCCTAGATCTCAGTTTCCAAGGGCGACTCTCATGCGTGGCCTCCTAACATCCCGACACAATTCACGGCAATACTTCTCTGAGGTCAGTTCCAGAACTCAGTCTCCAAGGGGAATCACACCAGAGTTCAAGCCCAGGTGGACCCAGTCATCTCTTCCCACTGCCACACCACAATTCAAACCAAAACACTGCCACATGGCCCTCATCTTCTTCCATATAGACACTCATCATAACCTCTGGCTGGAGGTTTCCATGAGGGGCACAGCCCAAGACAGTGTCCACAATAAGCTCCCTTGCCTCTCATTTGCCTAATGTCAGGGTGGACTGGACACCCTTCCTGTGGACCTGGAGTGATCAAATAGGCCTGCCTTTAATACTGCTCTACTTCTCCAATTGGAGGCCTACTGACTGCCGGGTATAGATTCTTTGTGTGAACTGGAGTCATGAGAAAACCCAAGCACCTATGGGCTAGCCTCTGCATGGCTTTGAAGGACTCATTTGACACAAAGGATCCCTATTCTCACTTGATGGAGGTCAGGAACCTTACAGAGGAAGGCGAGAGACCTCATCCAGGATGACTGCTTTTGTGCCAATTTGGCTTTGGATGCACACATGGGATCTTTCTTTGGATCCACCAGGTGCTGACAATCTAAGCCACAGCCTCACACTGGGCCAAGAGGCTGATTCAGACACATCCCTTTGCAAAGCAATTAAGCAAAGAGCCACAGGTGATGCCCATTCATTTCCATTTGAAAACTGTTTTCTTCAGGCTTCACAAAGGGGTGCCCTGAGGCAAAGGCCTTCCTGACATTCAGGGCCACAGAAGGATAGGTAAGCCCAAGGCCCAAAGCAGGGTTTCTCCAGGGAGACTTTCCTGGTCACACTGATATCTGAGTTTTCTGAGATGCTCACCATTCCTTTCAACTATCCAGTACATGGCCATGTCACCGAGCTTGGAGGTGGTACATATCTTGGACACAAAACCATGAGCCTATTCTGGAGAGTGGCCAGAATTCAGGAAGAAAACAGGAACTTAGGAAGATAGTAGGTGTTGCCCATCCATAAGGCAAGCCGCAGTCCATTCATAAATTGGGCAGGATGAATGCTGGGAAGCTTTCTACTAGACAGGACACATCCATTGATGCATTCTCTTTTCTAATGTCTACAACCAGGGACACAGTGGAATACACAAACATAGAAACACTCGCCTTGTCAAAAGCCTTACTAGAAACAGTTCACTCCAAACCAAACAAACCGCCTTTCCTTCCTATTCTCAGAACATGAGACAAAACCACAAACTCACACCCACACCCACAAAGGCACCTCCTTCCAAGTTGGTCTGTGACTACCCGGAGTGTCGTCTGACTGGTGGGCCATACTATGTTCCCCCGAAAGGGCCTGTCCTGTCTCACATCTGGCCTCCTTGGCCAACTCTGTGAAGTTGTCAGGAGCCAGCGGTGAGCCACTACCTGCTTTCTCTGGAAAGGCCCCTCTGCAGAGCTTTCCTGGCATTTGGCAATCCTCACCTCAGTGGGTACCAAGAAAGACTGACTCTGTCCTTGGTAAATCCAAACAAGTGAGCCCACTGGGACTGGGACTGGGACTGGCTCTGGGTGCCTGGCTTCCTGGATCCCAAGTTCAGAGAGTTCCATCACCAAGGAAGTGAGGTGAGGTCACTTCCTTCAGGAACTGAATGAGGTCACTGCCTTGGCAACCACTGTGTCCTAACAGTTGCTTCCAAGGCTCCCATGAGATGGAGGCTGCCCCTCCTTCCTGTGACACCTTCACAAGTTAGAATGGAATATCAACCATAGGCACCAAGGAACAGCTCTCCACACAGGCCTGCTTTGGTCCATCTTGTCTACATTAAGAAGAGAGAGGCTCATTCAGACACATCCCTTCATCCCGACCAGGTGGTTGGCCATGGAAGATGACTTCTGCTCTCTCAGGTCCTTCATAGCTGCCTACATCTTCTCCAGGGATCATTTCTGCATGGACCTTTGAGGTTCTCAGCAGGTGGAAGATCCCCCACATTCCTGTATTGTAAGACCCACTCTGTCCCTGCTCTTCTGTAAAGTTAGATTGAGGGAACAGTGTATGGTTAGGGTTAAGAACCTGTTTGATGTGGCTTAGGAATCACTCTGCTGGATGAAGAATGGTATTGGGAACCTGCGATATTTATAATAATATATAGGTGAAATATATGTATGAAAACAGAAATCCAAGTAAGATTTGAAGGCCAGAAGGGCATTGGGCCCTTGATTGGGATACTTAGCTTTGAATGACTTTCTGCACAGATGTCTCAGATAAATCGATACACAATGGCATAGGACCTTGTACCTTGGATGATTGAATGTAGAAGAGAACATCCAGTCAAAAAGGGATAGTAGGTAGGATTAGGAAGATAGTTGGTAAGTTTTGGAAGAAGAGTGAGTATGCAATTTGGACCAAAAGTTCTTTAGCAATAGGGTGTCGGTTAGAGAGTGAATGTAAACGTCAGCACATGTGAAGAGTCAGTCACAATGATGAACTGGGGAACATATGTAGGAAAGCAGATATCAATAGAGACATTAGGAAATCAGGCAAAATATAAAGTGAGTGAGTGGATTAGACGTTTTCAACAGGGTTGAGGTTGAATATATCATCTTAGGAAGAAACAAATGTGTAGTCACCAATAGCATTGACATTTGAGAGCATTAGGCAACCTGGACAAGGATGTTTTTAGTAATCCATGCTCACTTTCCAATGAGGCTTTGGTGCAATCATAAGTGTGACCTTTGCATTTTGTGTCCAGAATATCACTGTGATAAAATGTATATGTAGATCAGGTGACATGAGTGTTTCTTCCACCATTTCTGGGAGTAATATGTTGAAGACATATAAATTAGCCTTTGGGGGTACAAATAGGTGTACCCTGGGTCTATGAATATAGAGATAATGCATGAATAGACCATACTGTGAATAAATAGTATAACAGGTTCCACTTTAAATAATGGATTGCATTGATATCTGAAAATATATAGGAAATCTAATATTGATACACAACCATTCATTCTAACCAGTTATACATCTAATGGTGATATTGGGGTTATGGTTTACCATGAAGGGGGTGTGAGTTTTGCTTCACAAGGGATTATGGAAATGGAAAAGAATGTGTTTGGAAAGAAGTCTCATGAAAAGACCAGTCAAGAAACGTGGAGGAATACATGTGTTCTGAAGCAGGAAGTGATTGAAAGGGAAATAAATGCCTAGAAATTTGTGAACTTGAGGATGAAATACATATCCTATGATGTGCATCAACTGAAGAAATAGTAATGTACCAGTGTTGAATAAAAATGAACGTCAAAATACACATCATGTCCCATAGGAATCTACTTGCATTCATGTTAAACTGGATCAGTTACTGTAGAAATATTAGGATTTCAGCACTAGGAAACAAATATGTATTTCAGGTGGATGACTATTTCTGAGAATAATCTTGTGAAAAGTTGATTATAAATCCACATATATGAACATGAATGAATTTAGGGAGTATATAATATGACACATACATTTCATATTTTGAAAAATCTGAAGAGTGTGTGTATGTGTGTGTGTGTATATATACATATACACAAAAAAAAAACAACACACACACACAAACACAGACTTTAAAGAGTAGAAATATATATGCCAATCGAAATTCATCATGAAATATTTATCATCCACAGATCCAAAAATATTTATTTTACTGAACATGTATTTATGTATCATGTTGTTCAAGTGGGAAGCTCACCTGGAGGTTGAATTCTCAGTTCCAACAGCGTTTAGGAGGAGTGATCTCTTCTCACAGTTTGTATCTGCCAAGTCAGCCACCTCACAAGAATGGACGTGGGATAGGAGGTAGGATTCTATATGTGCATGTAAAAATGCATGTTGCTGAATAGGCTACAGAGAAAGGGAGACAGGAATTCACATATTTGTTAACATTCAAAACACATGGAGAACTATTTCTATTAAATTGGACAAGATTTATAACACCTACACTTTATAATGCCAAAGGCCAGTCCAACTATACACCAGGCCTGCTCTGAACTGCCTGTATTTCTATTCTGTTTGAGTTATTTTTCTCCATCACATTAGTATTCGTAGTCACAATCTAGTAGGGTATGGGTTAGTGTCAGGGATTCAGTATTTCGAACGGAAAATAGGAAAATGAATCCAATGTGTAGGCCAATATGTGCTACAAAAAAATCTTCCCACTCTCATCCAGAACATTGCCTTGACATTACCTTCACAATAAGTAAGACACAATTTGAGGAGAAGAGTTAGAAATGCTGTGAATACATATGTGGAATGGAAACTGCTCAGGAGTTCACAACCTTGGAGGTGGTAGACTAGTTTCCATGAGTAAGGGACAGGGTAAACACTCCACAAACGTGGAGCTCTGCTGGCCTAAAGACTTTGTGAGAAACTGCTTCTGAGGTTGGGCACTTGAAATATATGTTGTTTTCAGGAGCTTTAGCTTCCTTTGTAGTGAGACCATCAAACCAGGTCTGCATCTATGTGACCTGGAGGACATGGTTTCTGATTTTCCAATGAACATGAGGCAGAAGTGCTGAATTCTCTCTTTGCAGGTAAACTGTGGCCACTGTGGTCTAAGTGTCTCCCTGTGTGGTCTGTGAAGCCATTTGGTCATCCTCCACTTTTCGTGGTGTTTCTTGCTGCTGCACTGGGAGTTTGGAATTTGCTTCAGGAAATACAAGGAGTTCAACTGGGACACAGTGCTGGAGGGAGTTCTGCCACTTGTGGTGTGTCAAGGTCCTAAAAGAATGCACCAGCCAGGCTTCTATCCCACAGAGCTTGCCCCCTTGACCATAGCAACCTGATTCTGAACATTGCCCTGAAACCTCTCCATATAACAAGATGCCTTTACATAGAAGGGTCTGCTCACTGCACCATGTCAGTCACAAGCCATTTGGAAGCCAATGGCAGATCCACATGGCCCCACCACAGATGTTTTATCACACACCTGCACACCACTGCTCTAGGCCCACTACTCAGCAGGCCCCAACTTACTGGCATCTCTGTTTTACACCATTTTCATGAAACCCAGTCAATCAAGGCACTGTCTGGTACACTCATGATCAGCAACAGGACATCCAAAGGTTCTCCAGTGCCACCTGGTCATGGGAATTTCAAAAATGTCATGGTATTTATCTAGCTAGCCATTTTTAAAGGATGAAGTTGGAGGCACTGTGGGTTTCCATTCCTTCAGGAACCATTAAATGGTGAGGAAGCTCATTTCAACGAAAGCTCTGGGGAACTCTCACAAACAAGGCTTCCCAAAGAGTGGCCAAAAGGTCACAGGAAGCCAGGCCCATTGAGGTCTACAATGTGAGGTCCACGTGTGTTTGGACTCTCCACGATGGCTGCCAGGTCTTTTAGAATAAAATCATGTGATATCCGGGCTGAGATTCCCAGTGCTCTGTGGAAAGCCAGCCTGGGCCTAGATCTCAGTTTCCAAGGGCGACTCTCATGCGTGGCCTCCTAACATCCCGACACAATTCACGGCAATACTTCTCTGAGGTCAGTTCCAGAACTCAGTCTCCAAGGGGAATCACACCAGAGTTCAAGCCCAGGTGGACCCAGTCATCTCTTCCCACTGCCACACCACAATTCAAACCAAAACACTGCCACATGGCCCTCATCTTCTTCCATATAGACACTCATCATAACCTCTGGCTGGAGGTTTCCATGAGGGGCACAGCCCAAGACAGTGTCCACAATAAGCTCCCTTGCCTCTCATTTGCCTAATGTCAGGGTGGACTGGACACCCTTCCTGTGGACCTGGAGTGATCAAATAGGCCTGCCTTTAATACTGCTCTACTTCTCCAATTGGAGGCCTACTGACTGCCGGGTATAGATTCTTTGTGTGAACTGGAGTCATGAGAAAACCCAAGCACCTATGGGCTAGCCTCTGCATGGCTTTGAAGGACTCATTTGACACAAAGGATCCCTATTCTCACTTGATGGAGGTCAGGAACCTTACAGAGGAAGGCGAGAGACCTCATCCAGGATGACTGCTTTTGTGCCAATTTGGCTTTGGATGCACACATGGGATCTTTCTTTGGATCCACCAGGTGCTGACAATCTAAGCCACAGCCTCACACTGGGCCAAGAGGCTGATTCAGACACATCCCTTTGCAAAGCAATTAAGCAAAGAGCCACAGGTGATGCCCATTCATTTCCATTTGAAAACTGTTTTCTTCAGGCTTCACAAAGGGGTGCCCTGAGGCAAAGGCCTTCCTGACATTCAGGGCCACAGAAGGATAGGTAAGCCCAAGGCCCAAAGCAGGGTTTCTCCAGGGAGACTTTCCTGGTCACACTGATATCTGAGTTTTCTGAGATGCTCACCATTCCTTTCAACTATCCAGTACATGGCCATGTCACCGAGCTTGGAGGTGGTACATATCTTGGACACAAAACCATGAGCCTATTCTGGAGAGTGGCCAGAATTCAGGAAGAAAACAGGAACTTAGGAAGATAGTAGGTGTTGCCCATCCATAAGGCAAGCCGCAGTCCATTCATAAATTGGGCAGGATGAATGCTGGGAAGCTTTCTACTAGACAGGACACATCCATTGATGCATTCTCTTTTCTAATGTCTACAACCAGGGACACAGTGGAATACACAAACATAGAAACACTCGCCTTGTCAAAAGCCTTACTAGAAACAGTTCACTCCAAACCAAACAAACCGCCTTTCCTTCCTATTCTCAGAACATGAGACAAAACCACAAACTCACACCCACACCCACAAAGGCACCTCCTTCCAAGTTGGTCTGTGACTACCCGGAGTGTCGTCTGACTGGTGGGCCATACTATGTTCCCCCGAAAGGGCCTGTCCTGTCTCACATCTGGCCTCCTTGGCCAACTCTGTGAAGTTGTCAGGAGCCAGCGGTGAGCCACTACCTGCTTTCTCTGGAAAGGCCCCTCTGCAGAGCTTTCCTGGCATTTGGCAATCCTCACCTCAGTGGGTACCAAGAAAGACTGACTCTGTCCTTGGTAAATCCAAACAAGTGAGCCCACTGGGACTGGGACTGGGACTGGCTCTGGGTGCCTGGCTTCCTGGATCCCAAGTTCAGAGAGTTCCATCACCAAGGAAGTGAGGTGAGGTCACTTCCTTCAGGAACTGAATGAGGTCACTGCCTTGGCAACCACTGTGTCCTAACAGTTGCTTCCAAGGCTCCCATGAGATGGAGGCTGCCCCTCCTTCCTGTGACACCTTCACAAGTTAGAATGGAATATCAACCATAGGCACCAAGGAACAGCTCTCCACACAGGCCTGCTTTGGTCCATCTTGTCTACATTAAGAAGAGAGAGGCTCATTCAGACACATCCCTTCATCCCGACCAGGAGGTTTGCCATGGAAGATGACTTCTGCTCTCTCAGGTCCTTCATAGCTGCCTACATCTTCTCCAGGGATCATTTCTGCATGGACCTTTGAGGTTCTCAGCAGGTGGAAGATCCCCCACATTCCTGTATTGTAAGACCCACTCTGTCCCTGCTCTTCTGTAAAGTTAGATTGAGGGAACAGTGTATGGTTAGGGTTAAGAACCTGTTTGGCTTAGGAATCACTCTGCTGGATGAAGAATGGTATTGGGAACCTGCGATATTTATAATAATATATAGGTGAAATATATGTATGAAAACAGAAATCCAAGTAAGATTTGAAGGCCAGAAGGGCATTGGGCCCTTGATTGGGATACTTAGCTTTGAATGACTTTCTGCACAGATGTCTCAGATAAATCGATATACAATGGCATGGGACCTTGTACCTTGGATGATTGAATGTAGAAGAGAACATCCAGTCAAAAAGGGATAGTAGGTAGGATTAGGAAGATTGTTGGTAAGTTTTGGAAGAAGAGTGAGTATGCAATTTGGACCAAAATTTCTTTAGCAATAGGGTGTCGGTTAGAGAGTGAATGTAAACGTCAGCACATGTGAAGAGTCAGTCACAATGATGAACTGGGGAACATATGTAGGAAAGCAGATATCAATAGAGACATTAGGAAATCAGGCAAAATATAAAGTGAGTGAGTGGATTAGACGTTTTCAACAGGGTTGAGGTTGAATATATCATCTTAGGAAGAAACAAATGTGTAGTCACCAATAGCATTGACATTTGAGAGCATTAGGCAACCTGGACAAGGATGTTTTTAGTAATCCATGCTCACTTTCCAATGAGGCTTTGGTGCAATCATAAGTGTGACCTTTGCATTTTGTGTCCAGAATATCACTGTGATAAAATGTATATGTAGATCAGGTGACATGAGTGTTTCTTCCACCATTTCTGGGAGTAATATGTTGAAGACATATAAATTAGCCTTTGGGGGTACAAATAGGTGTACCCTGGGTCTATGAATATAGAGATAATGCATGAATAGACCATACTGTGAATAAATAGTATAACAGGTTCCACTTTAAATAATGGATTGCATTGATATCTGAAAATATATAGGAAATCTAATATTGATACACAACCATTCATTCTAACCAGTTATACATCTAATGGTGATATTGGGGTTATGGTTTACCATGAAGGGGGTGTGAGTTTTGCTTCACAAGGGATTATGGAAATGGAAAAGAATGTGTTTGGAAAGAAGTCTCATGAAAAGACCAGTCAAGAAACGTGGAGGAATACATGTGTTCTGAAGCAGGAAGTGATTGAAAGGGAAATAAATGCCTAGAAATTTGTGAACTTGAGGATGAAATACATATCCTATGATGTGCATCAACTGAAGAAATAGTAATGTACCAGTGTTGAATAAAAATGAACGTCAAAATACACATCATGTCCCATAGGAATCTACTTGCATTCATGTTAAACTGGATCAGTTACTGTAGAAATATTAGGATTTCAGCACTAGGAAACAAATATGTATTTCAGGTGGATGACTATTTCTGAGAATAATCTTGTGAAAAGTTGATTATAAATCCACATATATGAACATGAATGAATTTAGGGAGTATATAATATGACACATACATTTCATATTTTGAAAAATCTGAAGAGTGTGTGTATGTGTGTGTGTGTATATATACATATACACAAAAAAAAAACAACACACACACACAAACACAGACTTTAAAGAGTAGAAATATATATGCCAATCGAAATTCATCATGAAATATTTATCATCCACAGATCCAAAAATATTTATTTTACTGAACATGTATTTATGTATCATGTTGTTCAAGTGGGAAGCTCACCTGGAGGTTGAATTCTCAGTTCCAACAGCGTTTAGGAGGAGTGATCTCTTCTCACAGTTTGTATCTGCCAAGTCAGCCACCTCACAAGAATGGACGTGGGATAGGAGGTAGGATTCTATATGTGCATGTAAAAATGCATGTTGCTGAATAGGCTACAGAGAAAGGGAGACAGGAATTCACATATTTGTTAACATTCAAAACACATGGAGAACTATTTCTATTAAATTGGACAAGATTTATAACATCTACACTTTATAATGCCAAAGGCCAGTCCAACTATACACCAGGCCTGCTCTGAACTGCCTGTATTTCTATTCTGTTTGAGTTATTTTTCTCCATCACATTAGTATTCGTAGTCACAATCTAGTAGGGTATGGGTTAGTGTCAGGGATTCAGTATTTCGAACGGAAAATAGGAAAATGAATCCAATGTGTAGGCCAATATGTGCTACAAAAAAATCTTCCCACTCTCATCCAGAACATTGCCTTGACATTACCTTCACAATAAGTAAGACACAATTTGAGGAGAAGAGTTAGAAATGCTGTGAATACATATGTGGAATGGAAACTGCTCAGGAGTTCACAACCTTGGAGGTGGTAGACTAGTTTCCATGAGTAAGGCACAGGGTAAACACTCCACAAACGTGGAGCTCTGCTGGCCTAAAGACTTTGTGAGAAACTGCTTCTGAGGTTGGGCACTTGAAATATATGTTGTTTTCAGGAGCTTTAGCTTCCTTTGTAGTGAGACCATCAAACCAGGTCTGCATCTATGTGACCTGGAGGACATGGTTTCTGATTTTCCAATGAACATGAGGCAGAAGTGCTGAATTCTCTCTTTGCAGGTAAACTGTGGCCACTGTGGTCTAAGTGTCTCCCTGTGTGGTCTGTGAAGCCATTTGGTCATCCTCCACTTTTCCTGGTGTTTCTTGCTGCTGCACTGGGAGTTTGGAATTTGCTTCAGGAAATACAAGGAGTTCAACTGGGACACAGTGCTGGAGGGAGTTCTGCCACTTGTGGTGTGTCAAGGTCCTAAAAGAATGCACCAGCCAGGCTTCTATCCCACAGAGCTTGCCCCCTTGACCATAGCAACCTGATTCTGAACATTGCCCTGAAACCTCTCCATATAACAAGATGCCTTTACATAGAAGGGTCTGCTCACTGCACCATGTCAGTCACAAGCCATTTGGAAGCCAATGGCAGATCCACATGGCCCCACCACAGATGTTTTATCACACACCTGCACACCACTGCTCTAGGCCCACTACTCAGCAGGCCCCAACTTACTGGCATCTCTGTTTTACACCATTTTCATGAAACCCAGTCAATCAAGGCACTGTCTGGTACACTCATGATCAGCAACAGGACATCCAAAGGTTCTCCAGTGCCACCTGGTCATGGGAATTTCAAAAATGTCATGGTATTTATCTAGCTAGCCATTTTTAAAGGATGAAGTTGGAGGCACTGTGGGTTTCCATTCCTTCAGGAACCATTCAATGGTGAGGAAGCTCATTTCGACGAAAGCTCTGGGGAACTCTCACAAACAAGGCTTCCCAAAGAGTGGCCAAAAGGTCACAGGAAGCCAGGCCCATTGAGGTCTACAATGTGAGGTCCACGTGTGTTTGGACTCTCCACGATGGCTGCCAGGTCTTTTAGAATAAAATCATGTGATATCCGGGCTGAGATTCCCAGTGCTCTGTGGAAAGCCAGCCTGGGCCTAGATCTCAGTTTCCAAGGGCGACTCTCATGCGTGGCCTCCTAACATCCCGACACAATTCACGGCAATACTTCTCTGAGGTCAGTTCCAGAACTCAGTCTCCAAGGGGAATCACACCAGAGTTCAAGCCCAGGTGGACCCAGTCATCTCTTCCCACTGCCACACCACAATTCAAACCAAAACACTGCCACATGGCCCTCATCTTCTTCCATATAGACACTCATCATAACCTCTGGCTGGAGGTTTCCATGAGGGGCACAGCCCAAGACAGTGTCCACAATAAGCTCCCTTGCCTCTCATTTGCCTAATGTCAGGGTGGACTGGACACCCTTCCTGTGGACCTGGAGTGATCAAATAGGCCTGCCTTTAATACTGCTCTACTTCTCCAATTGGAGGCCTACTGACTGCCGGGTATAGATTCTTTGTGTGAACTGGAGTCATGAGAAAACCCAAGCACCTATGGGCTAGCCTCTGCATGGCTTTGAAGGACTCATTTGACACAAAGGATCCCTATTCTCACTTGATGGAGGTCAGGAACCTTACAGAGGAAGGCGAGAGACCTCATCCAGGATGACTGCTTTTGTGCCAATTTGGCTTTGGATGCACACATGGGATCTTTCTTTGGATCCACCAGGTGCTGACAATCTAAGCCACAGCCTCACACTGGGCCAAGAGGCTGATTCAGACACATCCCTTTGCAAAGCAATTAAGCAAAGAGCCACAGGTGATGCCCATTCATTTCCATTTGAAAACTGTTTTCTTCAGGCTTCACAAAGGGGTGCCCTGAGGCAAAGGCCTTCCTGACATTCAGGGCCACAGAAGGATAGGTAAGCCCAAGGCCCAAAGCAGGGTTTCTCCAGGGAGACTTTCCTGGTCACACTGATATCTGAGTTTTCTGAGATGCTCACCATTCCTTTCAACTATCCAGTACATGGCCATGTCACCGAGCTTGGAGGTGGTACATATCTTGGACACAAAACCATGAGCCTATTCTGGAGAGTGGCCAGAATTCAGGAAGAAAACAGGAACTTAGGAAGATAGTAGGTGTTGCCCATCCATAAGGCAAGCCGCAGTCCATTCATAAATTGGGCAGGATGAATGCTGGGAAGCTTTCTACTAGACAGGACACATCCATTGATGCATTCTCTTTTCTAATGTCTACAACCAGGGACACAGTGGAATACACAAACATAGAAACACTCGCCTTGTCAAAAGCCTTACTAGAAACAGTTCACTCCAAACCAAACAAACCGCCTTTCCTTCCTATTCTCAGAACATGAGACAAAACCACAAACTCACACCCACACCCACAAAGGCACCTCCTTCCAAGTTGGTCTGTGACTACCCGGAGTGTCGTCTGACTGGTGGGCCATACTATGTTCCCCCGAAAGGGCCTGTCCTGTCTCACATCTGGCCTCCTTGGCCAACTCTGTGAAGTTGTCAGGAGCCAGCGGTGAGCCACTACCTGCTTTCTCTGGAAAGGCCCCTCTGCAGAGCTTTCCTGGCATTTGGCAATCCTCACCTCAGTGGGTACCAAGAAAGACTGACTCTGTCCTTGGTAAATCCAAACAAGTGAGCCCACTGGGACTGGGACTGGGACTGGCTCTGGGTGCCTGGCTTCCTGGATCCCAAGTTCAGAGAGTTCCATCACCAAGGAAGTGAGGTGAGGTCACTTCCTTCAGGAACTGAATGAGGTCACTGCCTTGGCAACCACTGTGTCCTAACAGTTGCTTCCAAGGCTCCCATGAGATGGAGGCTGCCCCTCCTTCCTGTGACACCTTCACAAGTTAGAATGGAATATCAACCATAGGCACCAAGGAACAGCTCTCCACACAGGCCTGCTTTGGTCCATCTTGTCTACATTAAGAAGAGAGAGGCTCATTCAGACACATCCCTTCATCCCGACCAGGTGGTTGGCCATGGAAGATGACTTCTGCTCTCTCAGGTCCTTCATAGCTGCCTACATCTTCTCCAGGGATCATTTCTGCATGGACCTTTGAGGTTCTCAGCAGGTGGAAGATCCCCCACATTCCTGTATTGTAAGACCCACTCTGTCCCTGCTCTTCTGTAAAGTTAGATTGAGGGAACAGTGTATGGTTAGGGTTAAGAACCTGTTTGATGTGGCTTAGGAATCACTCTGCTGGATGAAGAATGGTATTGGGAACCTGCGATATTTATAATAATATATAGGTGAAATATATGTATGAAAACAGAAATCCAAGTAAGATTTGAAGGCCAGAAGGGCATTGGGCCCTTGATTGGGATACTTAGCTTTGAATGACTTTCTGCACAGATGTCTCAGATAAATCGATACACAATGGCATAGGACCTTGTACCTTGGATGATTGAATGTAGAAGAGAACATCCAGTCAAAAAGGGATAGTAGGTAGGATTAGGAAGATAGTTGGTAAGTTTTGGAAGAAGAGTGAGTATGCAATTTGGACCAAAAGTTCTTTAGCAATAGGGTGTCGGTTAGAGAGTGAATGTAAACGTCAGCACATGTGAAGAGTCAGTCACAATGATGAACTGGGGAACATATGTAGGAAAGCAGATATCAATAGAGACATTAGGAAATCAGGCAAAATATAAAGTGAGTGAGTGGATTAGACGTTTTCAACAGGGTTGAGGTTGAATATATCATCTTAGGAAGAAACAAATGTGTAGTCACCAATAGCATTGACATTTGAGAGCATTAGGCAACCTGGACAAGGATGTTTTTAGTAATCCATGCTCACTTTCCAATGAGGCTTTGGTGCAATCATAAGTGTGACCTTTGCATTTTGTGTCCAGAATATCACTGTGATAAAATGTATATGTAGATCAGGTGACATGAGTGTTTCTTCCACCATTTCTGGGAGTAATATGTTGAAGACATATAAATTAGCCTTTGGGGGTACAAATAGGTGTACCCTGGGTCTATGAATATAGAGATAATGCATGAATAGACCATACTGTGAATAAATAGTATAACAGGTTCCACTTTAAATAATGGATTGCATTGATATCTGAAAATATATAGGAAATCTAATATTGATACACAACCATTCATTCTAACCAGTTATACATCTAATGGTGATATTGGGGTTATGGTTTACCATGAAGGGGGTGTGAGTTTTGCTTCACAAGGGATTATGGAAATGGAAAAGAATGTGTTTGGAAAGAAGTCTCATGAAAAGACCAGTCAAGAAACGTGGAGGAATACATGTGTTCTGAAGCAGGAAGTGATTGAAAGGGAAATAAATGCCTAGAAATTTGTGAACTTGAGGATGAAATACATATCCTATGATGTGCATCAACTGAAGAAATAGTAATGTACCAGTGTTGAATAAAAATGAACGTCAAAATACACATCATGTCCCATAGGAATCTACTTGCATTCATGTTAAACTGGATCAGTTACTGTAGAAATATTAGGATTTCAGCACTAGGAAACAAATATGTATTTCAGGTGGATGACTATTTCTGAGAATAATCTTGTGAAAAGTTGATTATAAATCCACATATATGAACATGAATGAATTTAGGGAGTATATAATATGACACATACATTTCATATTTTGAAAAATCTGAAGAGTGTGTGTATGTGTGTGTGTGTATATATACATATACACAAAAAAAAAACAACACACACACACAAACACAGACTTTAAAGAGTAGAAATATATATGCCAATCGAAATTCATCATGAAATATTTATCATCCACAGATCCAAAAATATTTATTTTACTGAACATGTATTTATGTATCATGTTGTTCAAGTGGGAAGCTCACCTGGAGGTTGAATTCTCAGTTCCAACAGCGTTTAGGAGGAGTGATCTCTTCTCACAGTTTGTATCTGCCAAGTCAGCCACCTCACAAGAATGGACGTGGGATAGGAGGTAGGATTCTATATGTGCATGTAAAAATGCATGTTGCTGAATAGGCTACAGAGAAAGGGAGACAGGAATTCACATATTTGTTAACATTCAAAACACATGGAGAACTATTTCTATTAAATTGGACAAGATTTATAACACCTACACTTTATAATGCCAAAGGCCAGTCCAACTATACACCAGGCCTGCTCTGAACTGCCTGTATTTCTATTCTGTTTGAGTTATTTTTCTCCATCACATTAGTATTCGTAGTCACAATCTAGTAGGGTATGGGTTAGTGTCAGGGATTCAGTATTTCGAACGGAAAATAGGAAAATGAATCCAATGTGTAGGCCAATATGTGCTACAAAAAAATCTTCCCACTCTCATCCAGAACATTGCCTTGACATTACCTTCACAATAAGTAAGACACAATTTGAGGAGAAGAGTTAGAAATGCTGTGAATACATATGTGGAATGGAAACTGCTCAGGAGTTCACAACCTTGGAGGTGGTAGACTAGTTTCCATGAGTAAGGCACAGGGTAAACACTCCACAAACGTGGAGCTCTGCTGGCCTAAAGACTTTGTGAGAAACTGCTTCTGAGGTTGGGCACTTGAAATATATGTTGTTTTCAGGAGCTTTAGCTTCCTTTGTAGTGAGACCATCAAACCAGGTCTGCATCTATGTGACCTGGAGGACATGGTTTCTGATTTTCCAATGAACATGAGGCAGAAGTGCTGAATTCTCTCTTTGCAGGTAAACTGTGGCCACTGTGGTCTAAGTGTCTCCCTGTGTGGTCTGTGAAGCCATTTGGTCATCCTCCACTTTTCCTGGTGTTTCTTGCTGCTGCACTGGGAGTTTGGAATTTGCTTCAGGAAATACAAGGAGTTCAACTGGGACACAGTGCTGGAGGGAGTTCTGCCACTTGTGGTGTGTCAAGGTCCTAAAAGAATGCACCAGCCAGGCTTCTATCCCACAGAGCTTGCCCCCTTGACCATAGCAACCTGATTCTGAACATTGCCCTGAAACCTCTCCATATAACAAGATGCCTTTACATAGAAGGGTCTGCTCACTGCACCATGTCAGTCACAAGCCATTTGGAAGCCAATGGCAGATCCACATGGCCCCACCACAGATGTTTTATCACACACCTGCACACCACTGCTCTAGGCCCACTACTCAGCAGGCCCCAACTTACTGGCATCTCTGTTTTACACCATTTTCATGAAACCCAGTCAATCAAGGCACTGTCTGGTACACTCATGATCAGCAACAGGACATCCAAAGGTTCTCCAGTGCCACCTGGTCATGGGAATTTCAAAAATGTCATGGTATTTATCTAGCTAGCCATTTTTAAAGGATGAAGTTGGAGGCACTGTGGGTTTCCATTCCTTCAGGAACCATTAAATGGTGAGGAAGCTCATTTCGACGAAAGCTCTGGGGAACTCTCACAAACAAGGCTTCCCAAAGAGTGGCCAAAAGGTCACAGGAAGCCAGGCCCATTGAGGTCTACAATGTGAGGTCCACGTGTGTTTGGACTCTCCACGATGGCTGCCAGGTCTTTTAGAATAAAATCATGTGATATCCGGGCTGAGATTCCCAGTGCTCTGTGGAAAGCCAGCCTGGGCCTAGATCTCAGTTTCCAAGGGCGACTCTCATGCGTGGCCTCCTAACATCCCGACACAATTCACGGCAATACTTCTCTGAGGTCAGTTCCAGAACTCAGTCTCCAAGGGGAATCACACCAGAGTTCAAGCCCAGGTGGACCCAGTCATCTCTTCCCACTGCCACACCACAATTCAAACCAAAACACTGCCACATGGCCCTCATCTTCTTCCATATAGACACTCATCATAACCTCTGGCTGGAGGTTTCCATGAGGGGCACAGCCCAAGACAGTGTCCACAATAAGCTCCCTTGCCTCTCATTTGCCTAATGTCAGGGTGGACTGGACACCCTTCCTGTGGACCTGGAGTGATCAAATAGGCCTGCCTTTAATACTGCTCTACTTCTCCAATTGGAGGCCTACTGACTGCCGGGTATAGATTCTTTGTGTGAACTGGAGTCATGAGAAAACCCAAGCACCTATGGGCTAGCCTCTGCATGGCTTTGAAGGACTCATTTGACACAAAGGATCCCTATTCTCACTTGATGGAGGTCAGGAACCTTACAGAGGAAGGCGAGAGACCTCATCCAGGATGACTGCTTTTGTGCCAATTTGGCTTTGGATGCACACATGGGATCTTTCTTTGGATCCACCAGGTGCTGACAATCTAAGCCACAGCCTCACACTGGGCCAAGAGGCTGATTCAGACACATCCCTTTGCAAAGCAATTAAGCAAAGAGCCACAGGTGATGCCCATTCATTTCCATTTGAAAACTGTTTTCTTCAGGCTTCACAAAGGGGTGCCCTGAGGCAAAGGCCTTCCTGACATTCAGGGCCACAGAAGGATAGGTAAGCCCAAGGCCCAAAGCAGGGTTTCTCCAGGGAGACTTTCCTGGTCACACTGATATCTGAGTTTTCTGAGATGCTCACCATTCCTTTCAACTATCCAGTACATGGCCATGTCACCGAGCTTGGAGGTGGTACATATCTTGGACACAAAACCATGAGCCTATTCTGGAGAGTGGCCAGAATTCAGGAAGAAAACAGGAACTTAGGAAGATAGTAGGTGTTGCCCATCCATAAGGCAAGCCGCAGTCCATTCATAAATTGGGCAGGATGAATGCTGGGAAGCTTTCTACTAGACAGGACACATCCATTGATGCATTCTCTTTTCTAATGTCTACAACCAGGGACACAGTGGAATACACAAACATAGAAACACTCGCCTTGTCAAAAGCCTTACTAGAAACAGTTCACTCCAAACCAAACAAACCGCCTTTCCTTCCTATTCTCAGAACATGAGACAAAACCACAAACTCACACCCACACCCACAAAGGCACCTCCTTCCAAGTTGGTCTGTGACTACCCGGAGTGTCGTCTGACTGGTGGGCCATACTATGTTCCCCCGAAAGGGCCTGTCCTGTCTCACATCTGGCCTCCTTGGCCAACTCTGTGAAGTTGTCAGGAGCCAGCGGTGAGCCACTACCTGCTTTCTCTGGAAAGGCCCCTCTGCAGAGCTTTCCTGGCATTTGGCAATCCTCACCTCAGTGGGTACCAAGAAAGACTGACTCTGTCCTTGGTAAATCCAAACAAGTGAGCCCACTGGGACTGGGACTGGGACTGGCTCTGGGTGCCTGGCTTCCTGGATCCCAAGTTCAGAGAGTTCCATCACCAAGGAAGTGAGGTGAGGTCACTTCCTTCAGGAACTGAATGAGGTCACTGCCTTGGCAACCACTGTGTCCTAACAGTTGCTTCCAAGGCTCCCATGAGATGGAGGCTGCCCCTCCTTCCTGTGACACCTTCACAAGTTAGAATGGAATATCAACCATAGGCACCAAGGAACAGCTCTCCACACAGGCCTGCTTTGGTCCATCTTGTCTACATTAAGAAGAGAGAGGCTCATTCAGACACATCCCTTCATCCCGACCAGGAGGTTTGCCATGGAAGATGACTTCTGCTCTCTCAGGTCCTTCATAGCTGCCTACATCTTCTCCAGGGATCATTTCTGCATGGACCTTTGAGGTTCTCAGCAGGTGGAAGATCCCCCACATTCCTGTATTGTAAGACCCACTCTGTCCCTGCTCTTCTGTAAAGTTAGATTGAGGGAACAGTCAATGGTTAGGGTTAAGAACCTGTTTGATGTGGCTTAGGAATCACTCTGCTGGATGAAGAATGGTATTGGGAACCTGCGATATTTATAATAATATATAGGTGAAATATATGTATGAAAACAGAAATCCAAGTAAGATTTGAAGGCCAGAAGGGCATTGGGCCCTTGATTGGGATACTTAGCTTTGAATGACTTTCTGCACAGATGTCTCAGATAAATCGATACACAATGGCATAGGACCTTGTACCTTGGATGATTGAATGTAGAAGAGAACATCCAGTCAAAAAGGGATAGTAGGTAGGATTAGGAAGATAGTTGGTAAGTTTTGGAAGAAGAGTGAGTATGCAATTTGGACCAAAAGTTCTTTAGCAATAGGGTGTCGGTTAGAGAGTGAATGTAAACGTCAGCACATGTGAAGAGTCAGTCACAATGATGAACTGGGGAACATATGTAGGAAAGCAGATATCAATAGAGACATTAGGAAATCAGGCAAAGTATAAAGTGAGTGAGTGGATTAGACATTTTCAACAGGGTTGAGGTTGAATATATCATCTTAGTAAGAAACAAATGTGTAGTCACCAATAGCATTGACATTTGAGAGCATTAGGCAACCTGGACAAGGATGTTTTTAGTAATCCATGCTCACTTTCCAATGAGGCTTTGGTGCAATCATAAGTGTGACCTTTGCATTTTGTGTCCAGAATATCACTGTGATAAAATGTATATGTAGATCAGGTGACATGAGTGTTTCTTCCACCATTTCTGGGAGTAATATGTTGAAGACATATAAATTAGCCTTTGGGGGTACAAATAGGTGTACCCTGGGTCTATGAATATAGAGATAATGCATGAATAGACCATACTGTGAATAAATATTATAACAGGTTCCAATTTATATAATGGATTGCATTGATATCTGAAAATATATAGGAAATCTAATATTGATACACAACCATTCATTCTAACCAGTTATACATCTAATGGTGATATTGGGGTTATGGTTTACCATGAAGGGGGTGTGAGTTTTGCTTCACAAGGGATTATGGAAATGGAAAAGAATGTGTTTGGAAAGAAGTCTCATGAAAAGACCAGTCAAGAAACGTGGAGGTATACATGTGTTCTGAAGCAGGAAGTGATTGAAAGGGAAATAAATGCCTAGAAATTTGTGAACTTGAGGATGAAATACATATCCTATGATGTGCATCAACTGAAGAAATAGTAATGTACCAGTGTTGAATAAAAATGAACGTCAAAATACACATCATGTCCCATAGGAATCTACTTGCATTCATGTTAAACTGGGTCAGTTACTGTAGAAATATTAGGATTTCAGCACTAGGAAACAAATATGTATTTCAGGTGGATGACTATTTCTGAGAATAATCTTGTGAAACATTGATTATAAATCCACATATATGAACATGAATGAATTTAGGGAGTATATAATATGACACATACATTTCATATTTTGAAAAATCTGGAGAGTGTGTGTATGTGTGTGTGTGTGTGTGTGTATATATATATATATATATATATATATATATATATATATACACAAAAAAAAACACACACACACAAACACAGACATTAAAGAGTAGAAATATATATGCCAATCGAAATTCATCATGAAATATTTATCATCCACAGATCCAAAAATATTTATTTTACTGAACATGTATTTATGTATCATGTTGTTCAAGTGGGAAGCTCACCTGGAGGTTGAATTCTCAGTTCCAACAGCGTTTAGGAGGAGTGATCTCTTCTCACAGTTTGTATCTGCCAAGTCAGCCACCTCACAAGAATGGACGTGGGATAGGAGGTAGGATTCTATATGTGCATGTAAAAATGCATGTTGCTGAATAGGCTACAGAGAAAGGGAGACAGGAATTCACATATTTGTTAACATTCAAAACACATGGAGAACTATTTCTATTAAATTGGACTAGATTTATAACACCTACACTTTATAATGCCAAAGGCCAGTCCAACTATACACCAGGCCTGCTCTGAACTGCCTGTATTTCTATTCTGTTTGAGTTATTTTTCTCCATCACATTAGTATTCGTAGTCACAATCTAGTAGGGTATGGGTTAGTGTCAGGGATTCAGTATTTCGAACGGAAAATAGGAAAATGAATCCAATGTGTAGGCCAATATGTGCTACAAAAAAATCTTCCCACTCTCATCCAGAACATTGCCTTGACATTACCTTCACAATAAGTAAGACACAATTAGAGGAGAAGAGTTAGAAATGCTGTGAATACATATGTGGAATGGAAACTGCTCAGGAGTTCACAACCTTGGAGGTGGTAGACTAGTTTCCATGAGTAAGGGACAGGGTAAACACTCCACAAACGTGGAGCTCTGCTGGCCTAAAGACTTTGTGAGAAACTGCTTCTGAGGTTGGGCACTTGAAATATATGTTGTTTTCAGGAGCTTTAGCTTCCTTTGTAGTGAGACCATCAAACCAGGTCTGCATCTATGTGACCTGGAGGACATGGTTTCTGATTTTCCAATGAACATGAGGCAGAAGTGCTGAATTCTCTCTTTGCAGGTAAACTGTGGCCACTGTGGTCTAAGTGTCTCCCTGTGTGGTCTGTGAAGCCATTTGGTCATCCTCCACTTTTCCTGGTGTTTCTTGCTGCTGCACTGGGAGTTTGGAATTTGCTTCAGGAAATACAAGGAGTTCAACTGGGACACAGTGCTGGAGGGAGTTCTGCCACTTGTGGTGTGTCAAGGTCCTAAAAGAATGCACCAGCCAGGCTTCTATCCCACAGAGCTTGCCCCCTTGACCATAGCAACCTGATTCTGAACATTGCCCTGAAACCTCTCCATATAACAAGATGCCTTTACATAGAAGGGTCTGCTCACTGCACCATGTCAGTCACAAGCCATTTGGAAGCCAATGGCAGATCCACATGGCCCCACCACAGATGTTTTATCACACACCTGCACACCACTGCTCTAGGCCCACTACTCAGCAGGCCCCAACTTACTGGCATCTCTGTTTTACACCATTTTCATGAAACCCAGTCAATCAAGGCACTGTCTGGTACACTCATGATCAGCAACAGGACATCCAAAGGTTCTCCAGTGCCACCTGGTCATGGGAATTTCAAAAATGTCATGGTATTTATCTAGCTAGCCATTTTTAAAGGATGAAGTTGGAGGCACTGTGGGTTTCCATTCCTTCAGGAACCATTAAATGGTGAGGAAGCTCATTTCAACGAAAGCTCTGGGGAACTCTCACAAACAAGGCTTCCCAAAGAGTGGCCAAAAGGTCACAGGAAGCCAGGCCCATTGAGGTCTACAATGTGAGGTCCACGTGTGTTTGGACTCTCCACGATGGCTGCCAGGTCTTTTAGAATAAAATCATGTGATATCCGGGCTGAGATTCCCAGTGCTCTGTGGAAAGCCAGCCTGGGCCTAGATCTCAGTTTCCAAGGGCGACTCTCATGCGTGGCCTCCTAACATCCCGACACAATTCACGGCAATACTTCTCTGAGGTCAGTTCCAGAACTCAGTCTCCAAGGGGAATCACACCAGAGTTCAAGCCCAGGTGGACCCAGTCATCTCTTCCCACTGCCACACCACAATTCAAACCAAAACACTGCCACATGGCCCTCATCTTCTTCCATATAGACACTCATCATAACCTCTGGCTGGAGGTTTCCATGAGGGGCACAGCCCAAGACAGTGTCCACAATAAGCTCCCTTGCCTCTCATTTGCCTAATGTCAGGGTGGACTGGACACCCTTCCTGTGGACCTGGAGTGATCAAATAGGCCTGCCTTTAATACTGCTCTACTTCTCCAATTGGAGGCCTACTGACTGCCGGGTATAGATTCTTTGTGTGAACTGGAGTCATGAGAAAACCCAAGCACCTATGGGCTAGCCTCTGCATGGCTTTGAAGGACTCATTTGACACAAAGGATCCCTATTCTCACTTGATGGAGGTCAGGAACCTTACAGAGGAAGGCGAGAGACCTCATCCAGGATGACTGCTTTTGTGCCAATTTGGCTTTGGATGCACACATGGGATCTTTCTTTGGATCCACCAGGTGCTGACAATCTAAGCCACAGCCTCACACTGGGCCAAGAGGCTGATTCAGACACATCCCTTTGCAAAGCAATTAAGCAAAGAGCCACAGGTGATGCCCATTCATTTCCATTTGAAAACTGTTTTCTTCAGGCTTCACAAAGGGGTGCCCTGAGGCAAAGGCCTTCCTGACATTCAGGGCCACAGAAGGATAGGTAAGCCCAAGGCCCAAAGCAGGGTTTCTCCAGGGAGACTTTCCTGGTCACACTGATATCTGAGTTTTCTGAGATGCTCACCATTCCTTTCAACTATCCAGTACATGGCCATGTCACCGAGCTTGGAGGTGGTACATATCTTGGACACAAAACCATGAGCCTATTCTGGAGAGTGGCCAGAATTCAGGAAGAAAACAGGAACTTAGGAAGATAGTAGGTGTTGCCCATCCATAAGGCAAGCCGCAGTCCATTCATAAATTGGGCAGGATGAATGCTGGGAAGCTTTCTACTAGACAGGACACATCCATTGATGCATTCTCTTTTCTAATGTCTACAACCAGGGACACAGTGGAATACACAAACATAGAAACACTCGCCTTGTCAAAAGCCTTACTAGAAACAGTTCACTCCAAACCAAACAAACCGCCTTTCCTTCCTATTCTCAGAACATGAGACAAAACCACAAACTCACACCCACACCCACAAAGGCACCTCCTTCCAAGTTGGTCTGTGACTACCCGGAGTGTCGTCTGACTGGTGGGCCATACTATGTTCCCCCGAAAGGGCCTGTCCTGTCTCACATCTGGCCTCCTTGGCCAACTCTGTGAAGTTGTCAGGAGCCAGCGGTGAGCCACTACCTGCTTTCTCTGGAAAGGCCCCTCTGCAGAGCTTTCCTGGCATTTGGCAATCCTCACCTCAGTGGGTACCAAGAAAGACTGACTCTGTCCTTGGTAAATCCAAACAAGTGAGCCCACTGGGACTGGGACTGGGACTGGCTCTGGGTGCCTGGCTTCCTGGATCCCAAGTTCAGAGAGTTCCATCACCAAGGAAGTGAGGTGAGGTCACTTCCTTCAGGAACTGAATGAGGTCACTGCCTTGGCAACCACTGTGTCCTAACAGTTGCTTCCAAGGCTCCCATGAGATGGAGGCTGCCCCTCCTTCCTGTGACACCTTCACAAGTTAGAATGGAATATCAACCATAGGCACCAAGGAACAGCTCTCCACACAGGCCTGCTTTGGTCCATCTTGTCTACATTAAGAAGAGAGAGGCTCATTCAGACACATCCCTTCATCCCGACCAGGAGGTTTGCCATGGAAGATGACTTCTGCTCTCTCAGGTCCTTCATAGCTGCCTACATCTTCTCCAGGGATCATTTCTGCATGGACCTTTGAGGTTCTCAGCAGGTGGAAGATCCCCCACATTCCTGTATTGTAAGACCCACTCTGTCCCTGCTCTTCTGTAAAGTTAGATTGAGGGAACAGTCAATGGTTAGGGTTAAGAACCTGTTTGATGTGGCTTAGGAATCACTCTGCTGGATGAAGAATGGTATTGGGAACCTGCGATATTTATAATAATATATAGGTGAAATATATGTATGAAAACAGAAATCCAAGTAAGATTTGAAGGCCAGAAGGGCATTGGGCCCTTGATTGGGATACTTAGCTTTGAATGACTTTCTGCACAGATGTCTCAGATAAATCGATACACAATGGCATAGGACCTTGTACCTTGGATGATTGAATGTAGAAGAGAACATCCAGTCAAAAAGGGATAGTAGGTAGGATTAGGAAGATAGTTGGTAAGTTTTGGAAGAAGAGTGAGTATGCAATTTGGACCAAAAGTTCTTTAGCAATAGGGTGTCGGTTAGAGAGTGAATGTAAACGTCAGCACATGTGAAGAGTCAGTCACAATGATGAACTGGGGAACATATGTAGGAAAGCAGATATCAATAGAGACATTAGGAAATCAGGCAAAGTATAAAGTGAGTGAGTGGATTAGACATTTTCAACAGGGTTGAGGTTGAATATATCATCTTAGTAAGAAACAAATGTGTAGTCACCAATAGCATTGACATTTGAGAGCATTAGGCAACCTGGACAAGGATGTTTTTAGTAATCCATGCTCACTTTCCAATGAGGCTTTGGTGCAATCATAAGTGTGACCTTTGCATTTTGTGTCCAGAATATCACTGTGATAAAATGTATATGTAGATCAGGTGACATGAGTGTTTCTTCCACCATTTCTGGGAGTAATATGTTGAAGACATATAAATTAGCCTTTGGGGGTACAAATAGGTGTACCCTGGGTCTATGAATATAGAGATAATGCATGAATAGACCATACTGTGAATAAATATTATAACAGGTTCCAATTTATATAATGGATTGCATTGATATCTGAAAATATATAGGAAATCTAATATTGATACACAACCATTCATTCTAACCAGTTATACATCTAATGGTGATATTGGGGTTATGGTTTACCATGAAGGGGGTGTGAGTTTTGCTTCACAAGGGATTGGAAATGGAAAAGAATGTGTTTGGAAAGAAGTCTCATGAAAAGACCAGTCAAGAAACGTGGAGGTATACATGTGTTCTGAAGCAGGAAGTGATTGAAAGGGAAATAAATGCCTAGAAATTTGTGAACTTGAGGATGAAATACATATCCTATGATGTGCATCAACTGAAGAAATAGTAATGTACCAGTGTTGAATAAAAATGAACGTCAAAATACACATCATGTCCCATAGGAATCTACTTGCATTCATGTTAAACTGGGTCAGTTACTGTAGAAATATTAGGATTTCAGCACTAGGAAACAAATATGTATTTCAGGTGGATGACTATTTCTGAGAATAATCTTGTGAAACGTTGATTATAAATCCACATATATGAACATGAATGAATTTAGGGAGTATATAATATGACACATACATTTCATATTTTGAAAAATCTGGAGAGTGTGTGTATGTGTGTGTGTGTGTGTGTGTATATATATATATATATATATATATATATATATATATACACAAAAAAAAACACACACACACAAACACAGACATTAAAGAGTAGAAATATATATGCCAATCGAAATTCATCATGAAATATTTATCATCCACAGATCCAAAAATATTTATTTTACTGAACATGTATTTATGTATCATGTTGTTCAAGTGGGAAGCTCACCTGGAGGTTGAATTCTCAGTTCCAACAGCGTTTAGGAGGAGTGATCTCTTCTCACAGTTTGTATCTGCCAAGTCAGCCACCTCACAAGAATG
This sequence comes from Spermophilus citellus, assembly GCF_964194105.1. NCBI lineage: Eukaryota > Metazoa > Chordata > Mammalia > Rodentia > Sciuridae > Spermophilus > Spermophilus citellus. The sequence goes on along the minus strand of NW_027672875.1, from coordinate 142,639 downwards.
GACGTGGGATAGGAGGTAGGATTCTATATGTGCATGTAAAAATGCATGTTGCTGAATAGGCTACAGAGAAAGGGAGACAGGAATTCACATATTTGTTAACATTCAAAACACATGGAGAACTATTTCTATTAAATTGGACTAGATTTATAACACCTACACTTTATAATGCCAAAGGCCAGTCCAACTATACACCAGGCCTGCTCTGAACTGCCTGTATTTCTATTCTGTTTGAGTTATTTTTCTCCATCACATTAGTATTCGTAGTCACAATCTAGTAGGGTATGGGTTAGTGTCAGGGATTCAGTATTTCGAACGGAAAATAGGAAAATGAATCCAATGTGTAGGCCAATATGTGCTACAAAAAAATCTTCCCACTCTCATCCAGAACATTGCCTTGACATTACCTTCACAATAAGTAAGACACAATTAGAGGAGAAGAGTTAGAAATGCTGTGAATACATATGTGGAATGGAAACTGCTCAGGAGTTCACAACCTTGGAGGTGGTAGACTAGTTTCCATGAGTAAGGCACAGGGTAAACACTCCACAAACGTGGAGCTCTGCTGGCCTAAAGACTTTGTGAGAAACTGCTTCTGAGGTTGGGCACTTGAAATATATGTTGTTTTCAGGAGCTTTAGCTTCCTTTGTAGTGAGACCATCAAACCAGGTCTGCATCTATGTGACCTGGAGGACATGGTTTCTGATTTTCCAATGAACATGAGGCAGAAGTGCTGAATTCTCTCTTTGCAGGTAAACTGTGGCCACTGTGGTCTAAGTGTCTCCCTGTGTGGTCTGTGAAGCCATTTGGTCATCCTCCACTTTTCCTGGTGTTTCTTGCTGCTGCACTGGGAGTTTGGAATTTGCTTCAGGAAATACAAGGAGTTCAACTGGGACACAGTGCTGGAGGGAGTTCTGCCACTTGTGGTGTGTCAAGGTCCTAAAAGAATGCACCAGCCAGGCTTCTATCCCACAGAGCTTGCCCCCTTGACCATAGCAACCTGATTCTGAACATTGCCCTGAAACCTCTCCATATAACAAGATGCCTTTACATAGAAGGGTCTGCTCACTGCACCATGTCAGTCACAAGCCATTTGGAAGCCAATGGCAGATCCACATGGCCCCACCACAGATGTTTTATCACACACCTGCACACCACTGCTCTAGGCCCACTACTCAGCAGGCCCCAACTTACTGGCATCTCTGTTTTACACCATTTTCATGAAACCCAGTCAATCAAGGCACTGTCTGGTACACTCATGATCAGCAACAGGACATCCAAAGGTTCTCCAGTGCCACCTGGTCATGGGAATTTCAAAAATGTCATGGTATTTATCTAGCTAGCCATTTTTAAAGGATGAAGTTGGAGGCACTGTGGGTTTCCATTCCTTCAGGAACCATTAAATGGTGAGGAAGCTCATTTCAACGAAAGCTCTGGGGAACTCTCACAAACAAGGCTTCCCAAAGAGTGGCCAAAAGGTCACAGGAAGCCAGGCCCATTGAGGTCTACAATGTGAGGTCCACGTGTGTTTGGACTCTCCACGATGGCTGCCAGGTCTTTTAGAATAAAATCATGTGATATCCGGGCTGAGATTCCCAGTGCTCTGTGGAAAGCCAGCCTGGGCCTAGATCTCAGTTTCCAAGGGCGACTCTCATGCGTGGCCTCCTAACATCCCGACACAATTCACGGCAATACTTCTCTGAGGTCAGTTCCAGAACTCAGTCTCCAAGGGGAATCACACCAGAGTTCAAGCCCAGGTGGACCCAGTCATCTCTTCCCACTGCCACACCACAATTCAAACCAAAACACTGCCACATGGCCCTCATCTTCTTCCATATAGACACTCATCATAACCTCTGGCTGGAGGTTTCCATGAGGGGCACAGCCCAAGACAGTGTCCACAATAAGCTCCCTTGCCTCTCATTTGCCTAATGTCAGGGTGGACTGGACACCCTTCCTGTGGACCTGGAGTGATCAAATAGGCCTGCCTTTAATACTGCTCTACTTCTCCAATTGGAGGCCTACTGACTGCCGGGTATAGATTCTTTGTGTGAACTGGAGTCATGAGAAAACCCAAGCACCTATGGGCTAGCCTCTGCATGGCTTTGAAGGACTCATTTGACACAAAGGATCCCTATTCTCACTTGATGGAGGTCAGGAACCTTACAGAGGAAGGCGAGAGACCTCATCCAGGATGACTGCTTTTGTGCCAATTTGGCTTTGGATGCACACATGGGATCTTTCTTTGGATCCACCAGGTGCTGACAATCTAAGCCACAGCCTCACACTGGGCCAAGAGGCTGATTCAGACACATCCCTTTGCAAAGCAATTAAGCAAAGAGCCACAGGTGATGCCCATTCATTTCCATTTGAAAACTGTTTTCTTCAGGCTTCACAAAGGGGTGCCCTGAGGCAAAGGCCTTCCTGACATTCAGGGCCACAGAAGGATAGGTAAGCCCAAGGCCCAAAGCAGGGTTTCTCCAGGGAGACTTTCCTGGTCACACTGATATCTGAGTTTTCTGAGATGCTCACCATTCCTTTCAACTATCCAGTACATGGCCATGTCACCGAGCTTGGAGGTGGTACATATCTTGGACACAAAACCATGAGCCTATTCTGGAGAGTGGCCAGAATTCAGGAAGAAAACAGGAACTTAGGAAGATAGTAGGTGTTGCCCATCCATAAGGCAAGCCGCAGTCCATTCATAAATTGGGCAGGATGAATGCTGGGAAGCTTTCTACTAGACAGGACACATCCATTGATGCATTCTCTTTTCTAATGTCTACAACCAGGGACACAGTGGAATACACAAACATAGAAACACTCGCCTTGTCAAAAGCCTTACTAGAAACAGTTCACTCCAAACCAAACAAACCGCCTTTCCTTCCTATTCTCAGAACATGAGACAAAACCACAAACTCACACCCACACCCACAAAGGCACCTCCTTCCAAGTTGGTCTGTGACTACCCGGAGTGTCGTCTGACTGGTGGGCCATACTATGTTCCCCCGAAAGGGCCTGTCCTGTCTCACATCTGGCCTCCTTGGCCAACTCTGTGAAGTTGTCAGGAGCCAGCGGTGAGCCACTACCTGCTTTCTCTGGAAAGGCCCCTCTGCAGAGCTTTCCTGGCATTTGGCAATCCTCACCTCAGTGGGTACCAAGAAAGACTGACTCTGTCCTTGGTAAATCCAAACAAGTGAGCCCACTGGGACTGGGACTGGGACTGGCTCTGGGTGCCTGGCTTCCTGGATCCCAAGTTCAGAGAGTTCCATCACCAAGGAAGTGAGGTGAGGTCACTTCCTTCAGGAACTGAATGAGGTCACTGCCTTGGCAACCACTGTGTCCTAACAGTTGCTTCCAAGGCTCCCATGAGATGGAGGCTGCCCCTCCTTCCTGTGACACCTTCACAAGTTAGAATGGAATATCAACCATAGGCACCAAGGAACAGCTCTCCACACAGGCCTGCTTTGGTCCATCTTGTCTACATTAAGAAGAGAGAGGCTCATTCAGACACATCCCTTCATCCCGACCAGGAGGTTTGCCATGGAAGATGACTTCTGCTCTCTCAGGTCCTTCATAGCTGCCTACATCTTCTCCAGGGATCATTTCTGCATGGACCTTTGAGGTTCTCAGCAGGTGGAAGATCCCCCACATTCCTGTATTGTAAGACCCACTCTGTCCCTGCTCTTCTGTAAAGTTAGATTGAGGGAACAGTCAATGGTTAGGGTTAAGAACCTGTTTGATGTGGCTTAGGAATCACTCTGCTGGATGAAGAATGGTATTGGGAACCTGCGATATTTATAATAATATATAGGTGAAATATATGTATGAAAACAGAAATCCAAGTAAGATTTGAAGGCCAGAAGGGCATTGGGCCCTTGATTGGGATACTTAGCTTTGAATGACTTTCTGCACAGATGTCTCAGATAAATCGATACACAATGGCATAGGACCTTGTACCTTGGATGATTGAATGTAGAAGAGAACATCCAGTCAAAAAGGGATAGTAGGTAGGATTAGGAAGATAGTTGGTAAGTTTTGGAAGAAGAGTGAGTATGCAATTTGGACCAAAAGTTCTTTAGCAATAGGGTGTCGGTTAGAGAGTGAATGTAAACGTCAGCACATGTGAAGAGTCAGTCACAATGATGAACTGGGGAACATATGTAGGAAAGCAGATATCAATAGAGACATTAGGAAATCAGGCAAAGTATAAAGTGAGTAAGTGGATTAGACATTTTCAACAGGGTTGAGGTTGAATATATCATCTTAGTAAGAAACAAATGTGTAGTCACCAATAGCATTGACATTTGAGAGCATTAGGCAACCTGGACAAGGATGTTTTTAGTAATCCATGCTCACTTTCCAATGAGGCTTTGGTGCAATCATAAGTGTGACCTTTGCATTTTGTGTCCAGAATATCACTGTGATAAAATGTATATGTAGATCAGGTGACATGAGTGTTTCTTCCACCATTTCTGGGAGTAATATGTTGAAGACATATAAATTAGCCTTTGGGGGTACAAATAGGTGTACCCTGGGTCTATGAATATAGAGATAATGCATGAATAGACCATACTGTGAATAAATAGTATAACAGGTTCCACTTTAAATAATGGATTGCATTGATATCTGAAAATATATAGGAAATCTAATATTGATACACAACCATTCATTCTAACCAGTTATACATCTAATGGTGATATTGGGGTTATGGTTTACCATGAAGGGGGTGTGAGTTTTGCTTCACAAGGGATTATGGAAATGGAAAAGAATGTGTTTGGAAAGAAGTCTCATGAAAAGACCAGTCAAGAAACGTGGAGGAATACATGTGTTCTGAAGCAGGAAGTGATTGAAAGGGAAATAAATGCCTAGAAATTTGTGAACTTGAGGATGAAATACATATCCTATGATGTGCATCAACTGAAGAAATAGTAATGTACCAGTGTTGAATAAAAATGAACGTCAAAATACACATCATGTCCCATAGGAATCTACTTGCATTCATGTTAAACTGGATCAGTTACTGTAGAAATATTAGGATTTCAGCACTAGGAAACAAATATGTATTTCAGGTGGATGACTATTTCTGAGAATAATCTTGTGAAAAGTTGATTATAAATCCACATATATGAACATGAATGAATTTAGGGAGTATATAATATGACACATACATTTCATATTTTGAAAAATCTGAAGAGTGTGTGTATGTGTGTGTGTGTATATATACATATACACAAAAAAAAAAACAACACACACACACAAACACAGACTTTAAAGAGTAGAAATATATATGCCAATCGAAATTCATCATGAAATATTTATCATCCACAGATCCAAAAATATTTATTTTACTGAACATGTATTTATGTATCATGTTGTTCAAGTGGGAAGCTCACCTGGAGGTTGAATTCTCAGTTCCAACAGCGTTTAGGAGGAGTGATCTCTTCTCACAGTTTGTATCTGCCAAGTCAGCCACCTCACAAGAATGGACGTGGGATAGGAGGTAGGATTCTATATGTGCATGTAAAAATGCATGTTGCTGAATAGGCTACAGAGAAAGGGAGACAGGAATTCACATATTTGTTAACATTCAAAACACATGGAGAACTATTTCTATTAAATTGGACAAGATTTATAACACCTACACTTTATAATGCCAAAGGCCAGTCCAACTATACACCAGGCCTGCTCTGAACTGCCTGTATTTCTATTCTGTTTGAGTTATTTTTCTCCATCACATTAGTATTCGTAGTCACAATCTAGTAGGGTATGGGTTAGTGTCAGGGATTCAGTATTTCGAACGGAAAATAGGAAAATGAATCCAATGTGTAGGCCAATATGTGCTACAAAAAAATCTTCCCACTCTCATCCAGAACATTGCCTTGACATTACCTTCACAATAAGTAAGACACAATTTGAGGAGAAGAGTTAGAAATGCTGTGAATACATATGTGGAATGGAAAATGCTCAGGAGTTCACAACCTTGGAGGTGGTAGACTAGTTTCCATGAGTAAGGCACAGGGTAAACACTCCACAAACGTGGAGCTCTGCTGGCCTAAAGACTTTGTGAGAAACTGCTTCTGAGGTTGGGCACTTGAAATATATGTTGTTTTCAGGAGCTTTAGCTTCCTTTGTAGTGAGACCATCAAACCAGGTCTGCATCTATGTGACCTGGAGGACATGGTTTCTGATTTTCCAATGAACATGAGGCAGAAGTGCTGAATTCTCTCTTTGCAGGTAAACTGTGGCCACTGTGGTCTAAGTGTCTCCCTGTGTGGTCTGTGAAGCCATTTGGTCATCCTCCACTTTTCCTGGTGTTTCTTGCTGCTGCACTGGGAGTTTGGAATTTGCTTCAGGAAATACAAGGAGTTCAACTGGGACACAGTGCTGGAGGGAGTTCTGCCACTTGTGGTGTGTCAAGGTCCTAAAAGAATGCACCAGCCAGGCTTCTATCCCACAGAGCTTGCCCCCTTGACCATAGCAACCTGATTCTGAACATTGCCCTGAAACCTCTCCATATAACAAGATGCCTTTACATAGAAGGGTCTGCTCACTGCACCATGTCAGTCACAAGCCATTTGGAAGCCAATGGCAGATCCACATGGCCCCACCACAGATGTTTTATCACACACCTGCACACCACTGCTCTAGGCCCACTACTCAGCAGGCCCCAACTTACTGGCATCTCTGTTTTACACCATTTTCATGAAACCCAGTCAATCAAGGCACTGTCTGGTACACTCATGATCAGCAACAGGACATCCAAAGGTTCTCCAGTGCCACCTGGTCATGGGAATTTCAAAAATGTCATGGTATTTATCTAGCTAGCCATTTTTAAAGGATGAAGTTGGAGGCACTGTGGGTTTCCATTCCTTCAGGAACCATTCAATGGTGAGGAAGCTCATTTCGACGAAAGCTCTGGGGAACTCTCACAAACAAGGCTTCCCAAAGAGTGGCCAAAAGGTCACAGGAAGCCAGGCCCATTGAGGTCTACAATGTGAGGTCCACGTGTGTTTGGACTCTCCACGATGGCTGCCAGGTCTTTTAGAATAAAATCATGTGATATCCGGGCTGAGATTCCCAGTGCTCTGTGGAAAGCCAGCCTGGGCCTAGATCTCAGTTTCCAAGGGCGACTCTCATGCGTGGCCTCCTAACATCCCGACACAATTCACGGCAATACTTCTCTGAGGTCAGTTCCAGAACTCAGTCTCCAAGGGGAATCACACCAGAGTTCAAGCCCAGGTGGACCCAGTCATCTCTTCCCACTGCCACACCACAATTCAAACCAAAACACTGCCACATGGCCCTCATCTTCTTCCATATAGACACTCATCATAACCTCTGGCTGGAGGTTTCCATGAGGGGCACAGCCCAAGACAGTGTCCACAATAAGCTCCCTTGCCTCTCATTTGCCTAATGTCAGGGTGGACTGGACACCCTTCCTGTGGACCTGGAGTGATCAAATAGGCCTGCCTTTAATACTGCTCTACTTCTCCAATTGGAGGCCTACTGACTGCCGGGTATAGATTCTTTGTGTGAACTGGAGTCATGAGAAAACCCAAGCACCTATGGGCTAGCCTCTGCATGGCTTTGAAGGACTCATTTGACACAAAGGATCCCTATTCTCACTTGATGGAGGTCAGGAACCTTACAGAGGAAGGCGAGAGACCTCATCCAGGATGACTGCTTTTGTGCCAATTTGGCTTTGGATGCACACATGGGATCTTTCTTTGGATCCACCAGGTGCTGACAATCTAAGCCACAGCCTCACACTGGGCCAAGAGGCTGATTCAGACACATCCCTTTGCAAAGCAATTAAGCAAAGAGCCACAGGTGATGCCCATTCATTTCCATTTGAAAACTGTTTTCTTCAGGCTTCACAAAGGGGTGCCCTGAGGCAAAGGCCTTCCTGACATTCAGGGCCACAGAAGGATAGGTAAGCCCAAGGCCCAAAGCAGGGTTTCTCCAGGGAGACTTTCCTGGTCACACTGATATCTGAGTTTTCTGAGATGCTCACCATTCCTTTCAACTATCCAGTACATGGCCATGTCACCGAGCTTGGAGGTGGTACATATCTTGGACACAAAACCATGAGCCTATTCTGGAGAGTGGCCAGAATTCAGGAAGAAAACAGGAACTTAGGAAGATAGTAGGTGTTGCCCATCCATAAGGCAAGCCGCAGTCCATTCATAAATTGGGCAGGATGAATGCTGGGAAGCTTTCTACTAGACAGGACACATCCATTGATGCATTCTCTTTTCTAATGTCTACAACCAGGGACACAGTGGGATACACAAACATAGAAACACTCGCCTTGTCAAAAGCCTTACTAGAAACAGTCCACTCCAAACCAAACAAACCGCCTTTCCTACCTATTCTCAGAACATGAGACAAAACCACAAACTCACACCCACACCCACAAAGGCACCTCCTTCCAAGTTGGTCTGTGACTACCCGGAGTGTCGTCTGACTGGTGGGCCATACTATGTTCCCCCGAAAGGGCCTGTCCTGTCTCACATCTGGCCTCCTTGGCCAACTCTGTGAAGTTGTCAGGAGCCAGCAGTGAGCCACTACCTGCTTTCTCTGGAAAGGCCCCTCTGCAGAGCTTTCCTGGCATTTGGCAATCCTCACCTCAGTGGGTACCAAGAAAGACTGACTCTGTCCTTGGTAAATCCAAACAAGTGAGCCCACTGGGACTGGGACTGGGACTGGCTCTGGGTGCCTGGCTTCCTGGATCCCAAGTTCAGAGAGTTCCATCACCAAGGAAGTGAGGTGAGGTCACTTCCTTCAGGAACTGAATGAGGTCACTGCCTTGGCAACCACTGTGTCCTAACAGTTGCTTCCAAGGCTCCCATGAGATGGAGGCTGCCCCTCCTTCCTGTGACACTTTCACAAGTTAGAAGGGAATATCAACCATAGGCACCAAGGAACAGCTCTCCACACAGGCCTGCTTTGGTCCATCTTGTCTACATTAAGAAGAGAGAGGCTCATTCAGACACATCCCTTCATCCCGACCAGGAGGTTTGCCATGGAAGATGACTTCTGCTCTCTCAGGTCCTTCATAGCTGCCTACATCTTCTCCAGGGATCATTTCTGCATGGACCTTTGAGGTTCTCAGCAGGTGGAAGATCCCCCACATTCCTGTATTGTAAGACCCACTCTGTCCCTGCTCTTCTGTAAAGTTAGATTGAGGGAACAGTGTATGGTTAGGGTTAAGAACCTGTTTGATGTGGCTTAGGAATCACTCTGCTGGATGAAGAATGGTATTGGGAACCTGCGATATTTATAATAATATATAGGTGAAATATATGTATGAAAACAGAAATCCAAGTAAGATTTGAAGGCCAGAAGGGCATTGGGCCCTTGATTGGGATACTTAGCTTTGAATGACTTTCTGCACAGATGTCTCAGATAAATCGATACACAATGGCATAGGACCTTGTACCTTGGATGATTGAATGTAGAAGAGAACATCCAGTCAAAAAGGCATAGTAGGTAGGATTAGGAAGATAGTTGGTAAGTTTTGGAAAAAGAGTGAGTATGCAATTTGGACCAAAAGTTCTTTAGCAATAGGGTGTCGGTTAGAGAGTGAATGTAAACGTCAGCACATGTGAAGAGTCAGTCACAATGATGAACTGGGGAACATATGTAGGAAAGCAGATATCAATAGAGACATTAGGAAATCAGGCAAAGTATAAAGTGAGTGAGTGGATTAGACATTTTCAACAGGGTTGAGGTTGAATATATCATCTTAGGAAGAAACAAATGTGTAGTCACCAATAGCATTGACATTTGAGATCATTAGGCAACCTGGACAAGGATGTTTTTAGTAATCCATGCTCACTTTCCAATGAGGCTTTGGTGCAATCATAAGTGTGACCTTTGCATTTTGTGTCCAGAATATCACTGTGATAAAATGTATATGTAGATCAGGTGACATGAGTGTTTCTTCCACCATTTCTGGGAGTAATATGTTGAAGACATATAAATTAGCCTTTGGGGGTACAAATAGGTGTACCCTGGGTCTATGAATATAGAGATAATGCATGAATAGACCATACTGTGAATAAATATTATAACAGGTTCCAATTTATATAATGGATTGCATTGATATCTGAAAATATATAGGAAATCTAATATTGATACACAACCATTCATTCTAACCAGTTATACATCTAATGGTGATATTGGGGTTATGGTTTACCATGAAGGGGGTGTGAGTTTTGCTTCACAAGGGATTATGGAAATGGAAAAGAATGTGTTTGGAAAGAAGTCTCATGAAAAGACCAGTCAAGAAACGTGGAGGAATACATGTGTTCTGAAGCAGGAAGTGATTGAAAGGGAAATAAATGCCTAGAAATTTGTGAACTTGAGGATGAAATACATATCCTATGATGTGCATCAACTGAAGAAATAGTAATGTACCAGTGTTGAATAAAAATGAACGTCAAAATACACATCATGTCCCATAGGAATCTACTTGCATTCATGTTAAACTGGGTCAGTTACTGTAGAAATATTAGGATTTCATCACTAGGAAACAAATATGTATTTCAGGTGGATGACAATTTCTGAGAATAATCTTGTGAAACGTTGATTATAAATCCACATATATGAACATGAATGAATTTAGGGAGTATATAATATGACACATACATTTCATATTTTGAAAAATCTGAAGAGTGTGTGTATGTGTTTGTGTGTATATATACATATACACAAAAAAAACAACACACACACACAAACACAGACTTTAAAGAGTAGAAATATATATGCCAATCGAAATTCATCATGAAATATTTATCATCCACAGATCCAAAAATATTTATTTTACTGAACATGTATTTATGTATCATGTTGTTCAAGTGGGAAGCTCACCTGGAGGTTGAATTCTCAGTTCCAACAGCGTTTAGGAGGAGTGATCTCTTCTCACAGTTTGTATCTGCCAAGTCAGCCACCTCACAAGAATGGACGTGGGATAGGAGGTAGGATTCTATATGTGCATGTAAAAATGCATGTTGCTGAATAGGCTACAGAGAAAGGGAGACAGGAATTCACATATTTGTTAACATTCAAAACACATGGAGAACTATTTCTATTAAATTGGACAAGATTTATAACACCTACACTTTATAATGCCAAAGGCCAGTCCAACTATACACCAGGCCTGCTCTGAACTGCCTGTATTTCTATTCTGTTTGAGTTATTTTTCTCCATCACATTAGTATTCGTAGTCACAATCTAGTAGGGTATGGGTTAGTGTCAGGGATTCAGTATTTCGAACGGAAAATAGGAAAATGAATCCAATGTGTAGGCCAATATGTGCTACAAAAAAATCTTCCCACTCTCATCCAGAACATTGCCTTGACATTACCTTCACAATAAGTAAGACACAATTTGAGGAGAAGAGTTAGAAATGCTGTGAATACATATGTGGAATGGAAAATGCTCAGGAGTTCACAACCTTGGAGGTGGTAGACTAGTTTCCATGAGTAAGGCACAGGGTAAACACTCCACAAACGTGGAGCTCTGCTGGCCTAAAGACTTTGTGAGAAACTGCTTCTGAGGTTGGGCACTTGAAATATATGTTGTTTTCAGGAGCTTTAGCTTCCTTTGTAGTGAGACCATCAAACCAGGTCTGCATCTATGTGACCTGGAGGACATGGTTTCTGATTTTCCAATGAACATGAGGCAGAAGTGCTGAATTCTCTCTTTGCAGGTAAACTGTGGCCACTGTGGTCTAAGTGTCTCCCTGTGTGGTCTGTGAAGCCATTTGGTCATCCTCCACTTTTCCTGGTGTTTCTTGCTGCTGCACTGGGAGTTTGGAATTTGCTTCAGGAAATACAAGGAGTTCAACTGGGACACAGTGCTGGAGGGAGTTCTGCCACTTGTGGTGTGTCAAGGTCCTAAAAGAATGCACCAGCCAGGCTTCTATCCCACAGAGCTTGCCCCCTTGACCATAGCAACCTGATTCTGAACATTGCCCTGAAACCTCTCCATATAACAAGATGCCTTTACATAGAAGGGTCTGCTCACTGCACCATGTCAGTCACAAGCCATTTGGAAGCCAATGGCAGATCCACATGGCCCCACCACAGATGTTTTATCACACACCTGCACACCACTGCTCTAGGCCCACTACTCAGCAGGCCCCAACTTACTGGCATCTCTGTTTTACACCATTTTCATGAAACCCAGTCAATCAAGGCACTGTCTGGTACACTCATGATCAGCAACAGGACATCCAAAGGTTCTCCAGTGCCACCTGGTCATGGGAATTTCAAAAATGTCATGGTATTTATCTAGCTAGCCATTTTTAAAGGATGAAGTTGGAGGCACTGTGGGTTTCCATTCCTTCAGGAACCATTAAATGGTGAGGAAGCTCATTTCAACGAAAGCTCTGGGGAACTCTCACAAACAAGGCTTCCCAAAGAGTGGCCAAAAGGTCACAGGAAGCCAGGCCCATTGAGGTCTACAATGTGAGGTCCACGTGTGTTTGGACTCTCCACGATGGCTGCCAGGTCTTTTAGAATAAAATCATGTGATATCCGGGCTGAGATTCCCAGTGCTCTGTGGAAAGCCAGCCTGGGCCTAGATCTCAGTTTCCAAGGGCGACTCTCATGCGTGGCCTCCTAACATCCCGACACAATTCACGGCAATACTTCTCTGAGGTCAGTTCCAGAACTCAGTCTCCAAGGGGAATCACACCAGAGTTCAAGCCCAGGTGGACCCAGTCATCTCTTCCCACTGCCACACCACAATTCAAACCAAAACACTGCCACATGGCCCTCATCTTCTTCCATATAGACACTCATCATAACCTCTGGCTGGAGGTTTCCATGAGGGGCACAGCCCAAGACAGTGTCCACAATAAGCTCCCTTGCCTCTCATTTGCCTAATGTCAGGGTGGACTGGACACCCTTCCTGTGGACCTGGAGTGATCAAATAGGCCTGCCTTTAATACTGCTCTACTTCTCCAATTGGAGGCCTACTGACTGCCGGGTATAGATTCTTTGTGTGAACTGGAGTCATGAGAAAACCCAAGCACCTATGGGCTAGCCTCTGCATGGCTTTGAAGGACTCATTTGACACAAAGGATCCCTATTCTCACTTGATGGAGGTCAGGAACCTTACAGAGGAAGGCGAGAGACCTCATCCAGGATGACTGCTTTTGTGCCAATTTGGCTTTGGATGCACACATGGGATCTTTCTTTGGATCCACCAGGTGCTGACAATCTAAGCCACAGCCTCACACTGGGCCAAGAGGCTGATTCAGACACATCCCTTTGCAAAGCAATTAAGCAAAGAGCCACAGGTGATGCCCATTCATTTCCATTTGAAAACTGTTTTCTTCAGGCTTCACAAAGGGGTGCCCTGAGGCAAAGGCCTTCCTGACATTCAGGGCCACAGAAGGATAGGTAAGCCCAAGGCCCAAAGCAGGGTTTCTCCAGGGAGACTTTCCTGGTCACACTGATATCTGAGTTTTCTGAGATGCTCACCATTCCTTTCAACTATCCAGTACATGGCCATGTCACCGAGCTTGGAGGTGGTACATATCTTGGACACAAAACCATGAGCCTATTCTGGAGAGTGGCCAGAATTCAGGAAGAAAACAGGAACTTAGGAAGATAGTAGGTGTTGCCCATCCATAAGGCAAGCCGCAGTCCATTCATAAATTGGGCAGGATGAATGCTGGGAAGCTTTCTACTAGACAGGACACATCCATTGATGCATTCTCTTTTCTAATGTCTACAACCAGGGACACAGTGGAATACACAAACATAGAAACACTCGCCTTGTCAAAAGCCTTACTAGAAACAGTCCACTCCAAACCAAACAAACCGCCTTTCCTACCTATTCTCAGAACATGAGACAAAACCACAAACTCACACCCACACCCACAAAGGCACCTCCTTCCAAGTTGGTCTGTGACTACCCGGAGTGTCGTCTGACTGGTGGGCCATACTATGTTCCCCCGAAAGGGCCTGTCCTGTCTCACATCTGGCCTCCTTGGCCAACTCTGTGAAGTTGTCAGGAGCCAGCGGTGAGCCACTACCTGCTTTCTCTGGAAAGGCCCCTCTGCAGAGCTTTCCTGGCATTTGGCAATCCTCACCTCAGTGGGTACCAAGAAAGACTGACTCTGTCCTTGGTAAATCCAAACAAGTGAGCCCACTGGGACTGGGACTGGGACTGGCTCTGGGTGCCTGGCTTCCTGGATCCCAAGTTCAGAGAGTTCCATCACCAAGGAAGTGAGGTGAGGTCACTTCCTTCAGGAACTGAATGAGGTCACTGCCTTGGCAACCACTGTGTCCTAACAGTTGCTTCCAAGGCTCCCATGAGATGGAGGCTGCCCCTCCTTCCTGTGACACCTTCACAAGTTAGAATGGAATATCAACCATAGGCACCAAGGAACAGCTCTCCACACAGGCCTGCTTTGGTCCATCTTGTCTACATTAAGAAGAGAGAGGCTCATTCAGACACATCCCTTCATCCCGACCAGGAGGTTTGCCATGGAAGATGACTTCTGCTCTCTCAGGTCCTTCATAGCTGCCTACATCTTCTCCAGGGATCATTTCTGCATGGACCTTTGAGGTTCTCAGCAGGTGGAAGATCCCCCACATTCCTGTATTGTAAGACCCACTCTGTCCCTGCTCTTCTGTAAAGTTAGATTGAGGGAACAGTGTATGGTTAGGGTTAAGAACCTGTTTGATGTGGCTTAGGAATCACTCTGCTGGATGAAGAATGGTATTGGGAACCTGCGATATTTATAATAATATATAGGTGAAATATATGTATGAAAACAGAAATCCAAGTAAGATTTGAAGGCCAGAAGGGCATTGGGCCCTTGATTGGGATACTTAGCTTTGAATGACTTTCTGCACAGATGTCTCAGATAAATCCATACACAATGGCATAGGACCTTGTACCTTGGATGATTGAATGTAGAAGAGAACATCCAGTCAAAAAGGGATAGTAGGTAGGATTAGGAAGATAGTTGGTAAGTTTTGGAAGAAGAGTGAGTATGCAATTTGGACCAAAAGTTCTTTAGCAATAGGGTGTCGGTTAGAGAGTGAATGTAAACGTCAGCACATGTGAAGAGTCAGTCACAATGATGAACTGGGGAACATATGTAGGAAAGCAGATATCAATAGAGACATTAGGAAATCAGGCAAAGTATAAAGTGAGTGAGTGGATTAGACATTTTCAACAGGGTTGAGGTTGAATATATCATCTTAGGAAGAAACAAATGTGTAGTCACCAATAGCATTGACATTTGAGAGCATTAGGCAACCTGGACAAGGATGTTTTTAGTAATCCATGCTCACTTTCCAATGAGGCTTTGGTGCAATCATAAGTGTGACCTTTGCATTTTGTGTCCAGAATATCACTGTGATAAAATGTATATGTAGATCAGGTGACATGAGTGTTTCTTCCACCATTTCTGGGAGTAATATGTTGAAGACATATAAATTAGCCTTTGGGGGTACAAATAGGTGTACCCTGGGTCTATGAATATAGAGATAATGCATGAATAGACCATACTGTGAATAAATATTATAACAGGTTCCAATTTATATAATGGATTGCATTGATATCTGAAAATATATAGGAAATCTAATATTGATACACAACCATTCATTCTAACCAGTTATACATCTAATGGTGATATTGGGGTTATGGTTTACCATGAAGGGGGTGTGAGTTTTGCTTCACAAGGGATTATGGAAATGGAAAAGAATGTGTTTGGAAAGAAGTCTCATGAAAAGACCAGTCAAGAAACGTGGAGGTATACATGTGTTCTGAAGCAGGAAGTGATTGAAAGGGAAATAAATGCCTAGAAATTTGTGAACTTGAGGATGAAATACATATCCTATGATGTGCATCAACTGAAGAAATAGTAATGTACCAGTGTTGAATAAAAATGAACGTCAAAATACACATCATGTCCCATAGGAATCTACTTGCATTCATGTTAAACTGGGTCAGTTACTGTAGAAATATTAGGATTTCAGCACTAGGAAACAAATATGTATTTCAGGTGGATGACTATTTCTGAGAATAATCTTGTGAAACGTTGATTATAAATCCACATATATGAACATGAATGAATTTAGGGAGTATATAATATGACACATACATTTCATATTTTGAAAAATCTGGAGAGTGTGTGTATGTGTGTGTGTGTGTGTGTGTGTATATATATATATATATATATATATATATATATATATATATACACAAAAAAAAACACACACACACAAACACAGACATTAAAGAGTAGAAATATATATGCCAATCGAAATTCATCATGAAATATTTATCATCCACAGATCCAAAAATATTTATTTTACTGAACATGTATTTATGTATCATGTTGTTCAAGTGGGAAGCTCACCTGGAGGTTGAATTCTCAGTTCCAACAGCGTTTAGGAGGAGTGATCTCTTCTCACAGTTTGTATCTGCCAAGTCAGCCACCTCACAAGAATGGACGTGGGATAGGAGGTAGGATTCTATATGTGCATGTAAAAATGCATGTTGCTGAATAGGCTACAGAGAAAGGGAGACAGGAATTCACATATTTGTTAACATTCAAAACACATGGAGAACTATTTCTATTAAATTGGACTAGATTTATAACACCTACACTTTATAATGCCAAAGGCCAGTCCAACTATACACCAGGCCTGCTCTGAACTGCCTGTATTTCTATTCTGTTTGAGTTATTTTTCTCCATCACATTAGTATTCGTAGTCACAATCTAGTAGGGTATGGGTTAGTGTCAGGGATTCAGTATTTCGAACGGAAAATAGGAAAATGAATCCAATGTGTAGGCCAATATGTGCTACAAAAAAATCTTCCCACTCTCATCCAGAACATTGCCTTGACATTACCTTCACAATAAGTAAGACACAATTAGAGGAGAAGAGTTAGAAATGCTGTGAATACATATGTGGAATGGAAACTGCTCAGGAGTTCACAACCTTGGAGGTGGTAGACTAGTTTCCATGAGTAAGGGACAGGGTAAACACTCCACAAACGTGGAGCTCTGCTGGCCTAAAGACTTTGTGAGAAACTGCTTCTGAGGTTGGGCACTTGAAATATATGTTGTTTTCAGGAGCTTTAGCTTCCTTTGTAGTGAGACCATCAAACCAGGTCTGCATCTATGTGACCTGGAGGACATGGTTTCTGATTTTCCAATGAACATGAGGCAGAAGTGCTGAATTCTCTCTTTGCAGGTAAACTGTGGCCACTGTGGTCTAAGTGTCTCCCTGTGTGGTCTGTGAAGCCATTTGGTCATCCTCCACTTTTCCTGGTGTTTCTTGCTGCTGCACTGGGAGTTTGGAATTTGCTTCAGGAAATACAAGGAGTTCAACTGGGACACAGTGCTGGAGGGAGTTCTGCCACTTGTGGTGTGTCAAGGTCCTAAAAGAATGCACCAGCCAGGCTTCTATCCCACAGAGCTTGCCCCCTTGACCATAGCAACCTGATTCTGAACATTGCCCTGAAACCTCTCCATATAACAAGATGCCTTTACATAGAAGGGTCTGCTCACTGCACCATGTCAGTCACAAGCCATTTGGAAGCCAATGGCAGATCCACATGGCCCCACCACAGATGTTTTATCACACACCTGCACACCACTGCTCTAGGCCCACTACTCAGCAGGCCCCAACTTACTGGCATCTCTGTTTTACACCATTTTCATGAAACCCAGTCAATCAAGGCACTGTCTGGTACACTCATGATCAGCAACAGGACATCCAAAGGTTCTCCAGTGCCACCTGGTCATGGGAATTTCAAAAATGTCATGGTATTTATCTAGCTAGCCATTTTTAAAGGATGAAGTTGGAGGCACTGTGGGTTTCCATTCCTTCAGGAACCATTAAATGGTGAGGAAGCTCATTTCAACGAAAGCTCTGGGGAACTCTCACAAACAAGGCTTCCCAAAGAGTGGCCAAAAGGTCACAGGAAGCCAGGCCCATTGAGGTCTACAATGTGAGGTCCACGTGTGTTTGGACTCTCCACGATGGCTGCCAGGTCTTTTAGAATAAAATCATGTGATATCCGGGCTGAGATTCCCAGTGCTCTGTGGAAAGCCAGCCTGGGCCTAGATCTCAGTTTCCAAGGGCGACTCTCATGCGTGGCCTCCTAACATCCCGACACAATTCACGGCAATACTTCTCTGAGGTCAGTTCCAGAACTCAGTCTCCAAGGGGAATCACACCAGAGTTCAAGCCCAGGTGGACCCAGTCATCTCTTCCCACTGCCACACCACAATTCAAACCAAAACACTGCCACATGGCCCTCATCTTCTTCCATATAGACACTCATCATAACCTCTGGCTGGAGGTTTCCATGAGGGGCACAGCCCAAGACAGTGTCCACAATAAGCTCCCTTGCCTCTCATTTGCCTAATGTCAGGGTGGACTGGACACCCTTCCTGTGGACCTGGAGTGATCAAATAGGCCTGCCTTTAATACTGCTCTACTTCTCCAATTGGAGGCCTACTGACTGCCGGGTATAGATTCTTTGTGTGAACTGGAGTCATGAGAAAACCCAAGCACCTATGGGCTAGCCTCTGCATGGCTTTGAAGGACTCATTTGACACAAAGGATCCCTATTCTCACTTGATGGAGGTCAGGAACCTTACAGAGGAAGGCGAGAGACCTCATCCAGGATGACTGCTTTTGTGCCAATTTGGCTTTGGATGCACACATGGGATCTTTCTTTGGATCCACCAGGTGCTGACAATCTAAGCCACAGCCTCACACTGGGCCAAGAGGCTGATTCAGACACATCCCTTTGCAAAGCAATTAAGCAAAGAGCCACAGGTGATGCCCATTCATTTCCATTTGAAAACTGTTTTCTTCAGGCTTCACAAAGGGGTGCCCTGAGGCAAAGGCCTTCCTGACATTCAGGGCCACAGAAGGATAGGTAAGCCCAAGGCCCAAAGCAGGGTTTCTCCAGGGAGACTTTCCTGGTCACACTGATATCTGAGTTTTCTGAGATGCTCACCATTCCTTTCAACTATCCAGTACATGGCCATGTCACCGAGCTTGGAGGTGGTACATATCTTGGACACAAAACCATGAGCCTATTCTGGAGAGTGGCCAGAATTCAGGAAGAAAACAGGAACTTAGGAAGATAGTAGGTGTTGCCCATCCATAAGGCAAGCCGCAGTCCATTCATAAATTGGGCAGGATGAATGCTGGGAAGCTTTCTACTAGACAGGACACATCCATTGATGCATTCTCTTTTCTAATGTCTACAACCAGGGACACAGTGGGATACACAAACATAGAAACACTCGCCTTGTCAAAAGCCTTACTAGAAACAGTCCACTCCAAACCAAACAAACCGCCTTTCCTTCCTATTCTCAGAACATGAGACAAAACCACAAACTCACACCCACACCCACAAAGGCACCTCCTTCCAAGTTGGTCTGTGACTACCCGGAGTGTCGTCTGACTGGTGGGCCATACTATGTTCCCCCGAAAGGGCCTGTCCTGTCTCACATCTGGCCTCCTTGGCCAACTCTGTGAAGTTGTCAGGAGCCAGCGATGAGCCACTACCTGCTTTCTCTGGAAAGGCCCCTCTGCAGAGCTTTCCTGGCATTTGGCAATCCTCACCTCAGTGGGTACCAAGAAAGACTGACTCTGTCCTTGGTAAATCCAAACAAGTGAGCCCACTGGGACTGGGACTGGGACTGGCTCTGGGTGCCTGGCTTCCTGGATCCCAAGTTCAGAGAGTTCCATCACCAAGGAAGTGAGGTGAGGTCACTTCCTTCAGGAACTGAATGAGGTCACTGCCTTGGCAACCACTGTGTCCTAACAGTTGCTTCCAAGGCTCCCATGAGATGGAGGCTGCCCCTCCTTCCTGTGACACCTTCACAAGTTAGAATGGAATATCAACCATAGGCACCAAGGAACAGCTCTCCACACAGGCCTGCTTTGGTCCATCTTGTCTACATTAAGAAGAGAGAGGCTCATTCAGACACATCCCTTCATCCCGACCAGGTGGTTGGCCATGGAAGATGACTTCTGCTCTCTCAGGTCCTTCATAGCTGCCTACATCTTCTCCAGGGATCATTTCTGCATGGACCTTTGAGGTTCTCAGCAGGTGGAAGATCCCCCACATTCCTGTATTGTAAGACCCACTCTGTCCCTGCTCTTCTGTAAAGTTAGATTGAGGGAACAGTGTATGGTTAGGGTTAAGAACCTGTTTGATGTGGCTTAGGAATCACTCTGCTGGATGAAGAATGGTATTGGGAACCTGCGATATTTATAATAATATATAGGTGAAATATATGTATGAAAACAGAAATCCAAGTAAGATTTGAAGGCCAGAAGGGCATTGGGCCCTTGATTGGGATACTTAGCTTTGAATGACTTTCTGCACAGATGTCTCAGATAAATCGATACACAATGGCATAGGACCTTGTACCTTGGATGATTGAATGTAGAAGAGAACATCCAGTCAAAAAGGGATAGTAGGTAGGATTAGGAAGATAGTTGGTAAGTTTTGGAAGAAGAGTGAGTATGCAATTTGGACCAAAAGTTCTTTAGCAATAGGGTGTCGGTTAGAGAGTGAATGTAAACGTCAGCACATGTGAAGAGTCAGTCACAATGATGAACTGGGGAACATATGTAGGAAAGCAGATATCAATAGAGACATTAGGAAATCAGGCAAAATATAAAGTGAGTGAGTGGATTAGACGTTTTCAACAGGGTTGAGGTTGAATATATCATCTTAGGAAGAAACAAATGTGTAGTCACCAATAGCATTGACATTTGAGAGCATTAGGCAACCTGGACAAGGATGTTTTTAGTAATCCATGCTCACTTTCCAATGAGGCTTTGGTGCAATCATAAGTGTGACCTTTGCATTTTGTGTCCAGAATATCACTGTGATAAAATGTATATGTAGATCAGGTGACATGAGTGTTTCTTCCACCATTTCTGGGAGTAATATGTTGAAGACATATAAATTAGCCTTTGGGGGTACAAATAGGTGTACCCTGGGTCTATGAATATAGAGATAATGCATGAATAGACCATACTGTGAATAAATAGTATAACAGGTTCCACTTTAAATAATGGATTGCATTGATATCTGAAAATATATAGGAAATCTAATATTGATACACAACCATTCATTCTAACCAGTTATACATCTAATGGTGATATTGGGGTTATGGTTTACCATGAAGGGGGTGTGAGTTTTGCTTCACAAGGGATTATGGAAATGGAAAAGAATGTGTTTGGAAAGAAGTCTCATGAAAAGACCAGTCAAGAAACGTGGAGGAATACATGTGTTCTGAAGCAGGAAGTGATTGAAAGGGAAATAAATGCCTAGAAATTTGTGAACTTGAGGATGAAATACATATCCTATGATGTGCATCAACTGAAGAAATAGTAATGTACCAGTGTTGAATAAAAATGAACGTCAAAATACACATCATGTCCCATAGGAATCTACTTGCATTCATGTTAAACTGGATCAGTTACTGTAGAAATATTAGGATTTCAGCACTAGGAAACAAATATGTATTTCAGGTGGATGACTATTTCTGAGAATAATCTTGTGAAAAGTTGATTATAAATCCACATATATGAACATGAATGAATTTAGGGAGTATATAATATGACACATACATTTCATATTTTGAAAAATCTGAAGAGTGTGTGTATGTGTGTGTGTGTATATATAC
Source organism: Spermophilus citellus (assembly GCF_964194105.1). NCBI lineage: Eukaryota > Metazoa > Chordata > Mammalia > Rodentia > Sciuridae > Spermophilus > Spermophilus citellus. Next base: position 120,930 of record NW_027672875.1, on the reverse strand, counting down.
ATATACACAAAAAAAAACAACACACACACACAAACACAGACTTTAAAGAGTAGAAATATATATGCCAATCGAAATTCATCATGAAATATTTATCATCCACAGATCCAAAAATATTTATTTTACTGAACATGTATTTATGTATCATGTTGTTCAAGTGGGAAGCTCACCTGGAGGTTGAATTCTCAGTTCCAACAGCGTTTAGGAGGAGTGATCTCTTCTCACAGTTTGTATCTGCCAAGTCAGCCACCTCACAAGAATGGACGTGGGATAGGAGGTAGGATTCTATATGTGCATGTAAAAATGCATGTTGCTGAATAGGCTACAGAGAAAGGGAGACAGGAATTCACATATTTGTTAACATTCAAAACACATGGAGAACTATTTCTATTAAATTGGACAAGATTTATAACACCTACACTTTATAATGCCAAAGGCCAGTCCAACTATACACCAGGCCTGCTCTGAACTGCCTGTATTTCTATTCTGTTTGAGTTATTTTTCTCCATCACATTAGTATTCGTAGTCACAATCTAGTAGGGTATGGGTTAGTGTCAGGGATTCAGTATTTCGAACGGAAAATAGGAAAATGAATCCAATGTGTAGGCCAATATGTGCTACAAAAAAATCTTCCCACTCTCATCCAGAACATTGCCTTGACATTACCTTCACAATAAGTAAGACACAATTTGAGGAGAAGAGTTAGAAATGCTGTGAATACATATGTGGAATGGAAAATGCTCAGGAGTTCACAACCTTGGAGGTGGTAGACTAGTTTCCATGAGTAAGGGACAGGGTAAACACTCCACAAACGTGGAGCTCTGCTGGCCTAAAGACTTTGTGAGAAACTGCTTCTGAGGTTGGGCACTTGAAATATATGTTGTTTTCAGGAGCTTTAGCTTCCTTTGTAGTGAGACCATCAAACCAGGTCTGCATCTATGTGACCTGGAGGACATGGTTTCTGATTTTCCAATGAACATGAGGCAGAAGTGCTGAATTCTCTCTTTGCAGGTAAACTGTGGCCACTGTGGTCTAAGTGTCTCCCTGTGTGGTCTGTGAAGCCATTTGGTCATCCTCCACTTTTCCTGGTGTTTCTTGCTGCTGCACTGGGAGTTTGGAATTTGCTTCAGGAAATACAAGGAGTTCAACTGGGACACAGTGCTGGAGGGAGTTCTGCCACTTGTGGTGTGTCAAGGTCCTAAAAGAATGCACCAGCCAGGCTTCTATCCCACAGAGCTTGCCCCCTTGACCATAGCAACCTGATTCTGAACATTGCCCTGAAACCTCTCCATATAACAAGATGCCTTTACATAGAAGGGTCTGCTCACTGCACCATGTCAGTCACAAGCCATTTGGAAGCCAATGGCAGATCCACATGGCCCCACCACAGATGTTTTATCACACACCTGCACACCACTGCTCTAGGCCCACTACTCAGCAGGCCCCAACTTACTGGCATCTCTGTTTTACACCATTTTCATGAAACCCAGTCAATCAAGGCACTGTCTGGTACACTCATGATCAGCAACAGGACATCCAAAGGTTCTCCAGTGCCACCTGGTCATGGGAATTTCAAAAATGTCATGGTATTTATCTAGCTAGCCATTTTTAAAGGATGAAGTTGGAGGCACTGTGGGTTTCCATTCCTTCAGGAACCATTAAATGGTGAGGAAGCTCATTTCAACGAAAGCTCTGGGGAACTCTCACAAACAAGGCTTCCCAAAGAGTGGCCAAAAGGTCACAGGAAGCCAGGCCCATTGAGGTCTACAATGTGAGGTCCACGTGTGTTTGGACTCTCCACGATGGCTGCCAGGTCTTTTAGAATAAAATCATGTGATATCCGGGCTGAGATTCCCAGTGCTCTGTGGAAAGCCAGCCTGGGCCTAGATCTCAGTTTCCAAGGGCGACTCTCATGCGTGGCCTCCTAACATCCCGACACAATTCACGGCAATACTTCTCTGAGGTCAGTTCCAGAACTCAGTCTCCAAGGGGAATCACACCAGAGTTCAAGCCCAGGTGGACCCAGTCATCTCTTCCCACTGCCACACCACAATTCAAACCAAAACACTGCCACATGGCCCTCATCTTCTTCCATATAGACACTCATCATAACCTCTGGCTGGAGGTTTCCATGAGGGGCACAGCCCAAGACAGTGTCCACAATAAGCTCCCTTGCCTCTCATTTGCCTAATGTCAGGGTGGACTGGACACCCTTCCTGTGGACCTGGAGTGATCAAATAGGCCTGCCTTTAATACTGCTCTACTTCTCCAATTGGAGGCCTACTGACTGCCGGGTATAGATTCTTTGTGTGAACTGGAGTCATGAGAAAACCCAAGCACCTATGGGCTAGCCTCTGCATGGCTTTGAAGGACTCATTTGACACAAAGGATCCCTATTCTCACTTGATGGAGGTCAGGAACCTTACAGAGGAAGGCGAGAGACCTCATCCAGGATGACTGCTTTTGTGCCAATTTGGCTTTGGATGCACACATGGGATCTTTCTTTGGATCCACCAGGTGCTGACAATCTAAGCCACAGCCTCACACTGGGCCAAGAGGCTGATTCAGACACATCCCTTTGCAAAGCAATTAAGCAAAGAGCCACAGGTGATGCCCATTCATTTCCATTTGAAAACTGTTTTCTTCAGGCTTCACAAAGGGGTGCCCTGAGGCAAAGGCCTTCCTGACATTCAGGGCCACAGAAGGATAGGTAAGCCCAAGGCCCAAAGCAGGGTTTCTCCAGGGAGACTTTCCTGGTCACACTGATATCTGAGTTTTCTGAGATGCTCACCATTCCTTTCAACTATCCAGTACATGGCCATGTCACCGAGCTTGGAGGTGGTACATATCTTGGACACAAAACCATGAGAGTGGCCAGAATTCAGGAAGAAAACAGGAACTTAGGAAGATAGTAGGTGTTGCCCATCCATAAGGCAAGCCGCAGTCCATTCATAAATTGGGCAGGATGAATGCTGGGAAGCTTTCTACTAGACAGGACACATCCATTGATGCATTCTCTTTTCTAATGTCTACAACCAGGGACACAGTGGAATACACAAACATAGAAACACTCGCCTTGTCAAAAGCCTTACTAGAAACAGTTCACTCCAAACCAAACAAACCGCCTTTCCTTCCTATTCTCAGAACATGAGACAAAACCACAAACTCACACCCACACCCACAAAGGCACCTCCTTCCAAGTTGGTCTGTGACTACCCGGAGTGTCGTCTGACTGGTGGGCCATACTATGTTCCCCCGAAAGGGCCTGTCCTGTCTCACATCTGGCCTCCTTGGCCAACTCTGTGAAGTTGTCAGGAGCCAGCGGTGAGCCACTACCTGCTTTCTCTGGAAAGGCCCCTCTGCAGAGCTTTCCTGGCATTTGGCAATCCTCACCTCAGTGGGTACCAAGAAAGACTGACTCTGTCCTTGGTAAATCCAAACAAGTGAGCCCACTGGGACTGGGACTGGGACTGGCTCTGGGTGCCTGGCTTCCTGGATCCCAAGTTCAGAGAGTTCCATCACCAAGGAAGTGAGGTGAGGTCACTTCCTTCAGGAACTGAATGAGGTCACTGCCTTGGCAACCACTGTGTCCTAACAGTTGCTTCCAAGGCTCCCATGAGATGGAGGCTGCCCCTCCTTCCTGTGACACCTTCACAAGTTAGAATGGAATATCAACCATAGGCACCAAGGAACAGCTCTCCACACAGGCCTGCTTTGGTCCATCTTGTCTACATTAAGAAGAGAGAGGCTCATTCAGACACATCCCTTCATCCCGACCAGGAGGTTTGCCATGGAAGATGACTTCTGCTCTCTCAGGTCCTTCATAGCTGCCTACATCTTCTCCAGGGATCATTTCTGCATGGACCTTTGAGGTTCTCAGCAGGTGGAAGATCCCCCACATTCCTGTATTGTAAGACCCACTCTGTCCCTGCTCTTCTGTAAAGTTAGATTGAGGGAACAGTGTATGGTTAGGGTTAAGAACCTGTTTGGCTTAGGAATCACTCTGCTGGATGAAGAATGGTATTGGGAACCTGCGATATTTATAATAATATATAGGTGAAATATATGTATGAAAACAGAAATCCAAGTAAGATTTGAAGGCCAGAAGGGCATTGGGCCCTTGATTGGGATACTTAGCTTTGAATGACTTTCTGCACAGATGTCTCAGATAAATCGATATACAATGGCATGGGACCTTGTACCTTGGATGATTGAATGTAGAAGAGAACATCCAGTCAAAAAGGGATAGTAGGTAGGATTAGGAAGATTGTTGGTAAGTTTTGGAAGAAGAGTGAGTATGCAATTTGGACCAAAATTTCTTTAGCAATAGGGTGTCGGTTAGAGAGTGAATGTAAACGTCAGCACATGTGAAGAGTCAGTCACAATGATGAACTGGGGAACATATGTAGGAAAGCAGATATCAATAGAGACATTAGGAAATCAGGCAAAATATAAAGTGAGTGAGTGGATTAGACGTTTTCAACAGGGTTGAGGTTGAATATATCATCTTAGGAAGAAACAAATGTGTAGTCACCAATAGCATTGACATTTGAGAGCATTAGGCAACCTGGACAAGGATGTTTTTAGTAATCCATGCTCACTTTCCAATGAGGCTTTGGTGCAATCATAAGTGTGACCTTTGCATTTTGTGTCCAGAATATCACTGTGATAAAATGTATATGTAGATCAGGTGACATGAGTGTTTCTTCCAACATTTCTGGGAGTAATATGTTGAAGACATATAAATTAGCCTTTGGGGGTACAAATAGGTGTACCCTGGGTCTATGAATATAGAGATAATGCATGAATAGACCATACTGTGAATAAATAGTATAACAGGTTCCACTTTAAATAATGGATTGCATTGATATCTGAAAATATATAGGAAATCTAATATTGATACACAACCATTCATTCTAACCAGTTATACATCTAATGGTGATATTGGGGTTATGGTTTACCATGAAGGGGGTGTGAGTTTTGCTTCACAAGGGATTATGGAAATGGAAAAGAATGTGTTTGGAAAGAAGTCTCATGAAAAGACCAGTCAAGAAACGTGGAGGAATACATGTGTTCTGAAGCAGGAAGTGATTGAAAGGGAAATAAATGCCTAGAAATTTGTGAACTTGAGGATGAAATACATATCCTATGATGTGCATCAACTGAAGAAATAGTAATGTACCAGTGTTGAATAAAAATGAACGTCAAAATACACATCATGTCCCATAGGAATCTACTTGCATTCATGTTAAACTGGATCAGTTACTGTAGAAATATTAGGATTTCAGCACTAGGAAACAAATATGTATTTCAGGTGGATGACTATTTCTGAGAATAATCTTGTGAAAAGTTGATTATAAATCCACATATATGAACATGAATGAATTTAGGGAGTATATAATATGACACATACATTTCATATTTTGAAAAATCTGAAGAGTGTGTGTATGTGTGTGTGTGTATATATACATATACACAAAAAAAAACAACACACACACACAAACACAGACTTTAAAGAGTAGAAATATATATGCCAATCGAAATTCATCATGAAATATTTATCATCCACAGATCCAAAAATATTTATTTTACTGAACATGTATTTATGTATCATGTTGTTCAAGTGGGAAGCTCACCTGGAGGTTGAATTCTCAGTTCCAACAGCGTTTAGGAGGAGTGATCTCTTCTCACAGTTTGTATCTGCCAAGTCAGCCACCTCACAAGAATGGACGTGGGATAGGAGGTAGGATTCTATATGTGCATGTAAAAATGCATGTTGCTGAATAGGCTACAGAGAAAGGGAGACAGGAATTCACATATTTGTTAACATTCAAAACACATGGAGAACTATTTCTATTAAATTGGACAAGATTTATAACATCTACACTTTATAATGCCAAAGGCCAGTCCAACTATACACCAGGCCTGCTCTGAACTGCCTGTATTTCTATTCTGTTTGAGTTATTTTTCTCCATCACATTAGTATTCGTAGTCACAATCTAGTAGGGTATGGGTTAGTGTCAGGGATTCAGTATTTCGAACGGAAAATAGGAAAATGAATCCAATGTGTAGGCCAATATGTGCTACAAAAAAATCTTCCCACTCTCATCCAGAACATTGCCTTGACATTACCTTCACAATAAGTAAGACACAATTTGAGGAGAAGAGTTAGAAATGCTGTGAATACATATGTGGAATGGAAAATGCTCAGGAGTTCACAACCTTGGAGGTGGTAGACTAGTTTCCATGAGTAAGGCACAGGGTAAACACTCCACAAACGTGGAGCTCTGCTGGCCTAAAGACTTTGTGAGAAACTGCTTCTGAGGTTGGGCACTTGAAATATATGTTGTTTTCAGGAGCTTTAGCTTCCTTTGTAGTGAGACCATCAAACCAGGTCTGCATCTATGTGACCTGGAGGACATGGTTTCTGATTTTCCAATGAACATGAGGCAGAAGTGCTGAATTCTCTCTTTGCAGGTAAACTGTGGCCACTGTGGTCTAAGTGTCTCCCTGTGTGGTCTGTGAAGCCATTTGGTCATCCTCCACTTTTCCTGGTGTTTCTTGCTGCTGCACTGGGAGTTTGGAATTTGCTTCAGGAAATACAAGGAGTTCAACTGGGACACAGTGCTGGAGGGAGTTCTGCCACTTGTGGTGTGTCAAGGTCCTAAAAGAATGCACCAGCCAGGCTTCTATCCCACAGAGCTTGCCCCCTTGACCATAGCAACCTGATTCTGAACATTGCCCTGAAACCTCTCCATATAACAAGATGCCTTTACATAGAAGGGTCTGCTCACTGCACCATGTCAGTCACAAGCCATTTGGAAGCCAATGGCAGATCCACATGGCCCCACCACAGATGTTTTATCACACACCTGCACACCACTGCTCTAGGCCCACTACTCAGCAGGCCCCAACTTACTGGCATCTCTGTTTTACACCATTTTCATGAAACCCAGTCAATCAAGGCACTGTCTGGTACACTCATGATCAGCAACAGGACATCCAAAGGTTCTCCAGTGCCACCTGGTCATGGGAATTTCAAAAATGTCATGGTATTTATCTAGCTAGCCATTTTTAAAGGATGAAGTTGGAGGCACTGTGGGTTTCCATTCCTTCAGGAACCATTAAATGGTGAGGAAGCTCATTTCAACGAAAGCTCTGGGGAACTCTCACAAACAAGGCTTCCCAAAGAGTGGCCAAAAGGTCACAGGAAGCCAGGCCCATTGAGGTCTACAATGTGAGGTCCACGTGTGTTTGGACTCTCCACGATGGCTGCCAGGTCTTTTAGAATAAAATCATGTGATATCCGGGCTGAGATTCCCAGTGCTCTGTGGAAAGCCAGCCTGGGCCTAGATCTCAGTTTCCAAGGGCGACTCTCATGCATGGCCTCCTAACATCCCGACACAATTCACGGCAATACTTCTCTGAGGTCAGTTCCAGAACTCAGTCTCCAAGGGGAATCACACCAGAGTTCAAGCCCAGGTGGACCCAGTCATCTCTTCCCACTGCCACACCACAATTCAAACCAAAACACTGCCACATGGCCCTCATCTTCTTCCATATAGACACTCATCATAACCTCTGGCTGGAGGTTTCCATGAGGGGCACAGCCCAAGACAGTGTCCACAATAAGCTCCCTTGCCTCTCATTTGCCTAATGTCAGGGTGGACTGGACACCCTTCCTGTGGACCTGGAGTGATCAAATAGGCCTGCCTTTAATACTGCTCTACTTCTCCAATTGGAGGCCTACTGACTGCCGGGTATAGATTCTTTGTGTGAACTGGAGTCATGAGAAAACCCAAGCACCTATGGGCTAGCCTCTGCATGGCTTTGAAGGACTCATTTGACACAAAGGATCCCTATTCTCACTTGATGGAGGTCAGGAACCTTACAGAGGAAGGCGAGAGACCTCATCCAGGATGACTGCTTTTGTGCCAATTTGGCTTTGGATGCACACATGGGATCTTTCTTTGGATCCACCAGGTGCTGACAATCTAAGCCACAGCCTCACACTGGGCCAAGAGGCTGATTCAGACACATCCCTTTGCAAAGCAATTAAGCAAAGAGCCACAGGTGATGCCCATTCATTTCCATTTGAAAACTGTTTTCTTCAGGCTTCACAAAGGGGTGCCCTGAGGCAAAGGCCTTCCTGACATTCAGGGCCACAGAAGGATAGGTAAGCCCAAGGCCCAAAGCAGGGTTTCTCCAGGGAGACTTTCCTGGTCACACTGATATCTGAGTTTTCTGAGATGCTCACCATTCCTTTCAACTATCCAGTACATGGCCATGTCACCGAGCTTGGAGGTGGTACATATCTTGGACACAAAACCATGAGCCTATTCTGGAGAGTGGCCAGAATTCAGGAAGAAAACAGGAACTTAGGAAGATAGTAGGTGTTGCCCATCCATAAGGCAAGCCGCAGTCCATTCATAAATTGGGCAGGATGAATGCTGGGAAGCTTTCTACTAGACAGGACACATCCATTGATGCATTCTCTTTTCTAATGTCTACAACCAGGGACACAGTGGGATACACAAACATAGAAACACTCGCCTTGTCAAAAGCCTTACTAGAAACAGTCCACTCCAAACCAAACAAACCGCCTTTCCTACCTATTCTCAGAACATGAGACAAAACCACAAACTCACACCCACACCCACAAAGGCACCTCCTTCCAAGTTGGTCTGTGACTACCCGGAGTGTCGTCTGACTGGTGGGCCATACTATGTTCCCCCGAAAGGGCCTGTCCTGTCTCACATCTGGCCTCCTTGGCCAACTCTGTGAAGTTGTCAGGAGCCAGCGGTGAGCCACTACCTGCTTTCTCTGGAAAGGCCCCTCTGCAGAGCTTTCCTGGCATTTGGCAATCCTCACCTCAGTGGGTACCAAGAAAGACTGACTCTGTCCTTGGTAAATCCAAACAAGTGAGCCCACTGGGACTGGGACTGGGACTGGCTCTGGGTGCCTGGCTTCCTGGATCCCAAGTTCAGAGAGTTCCATCACCAAGGAAGTGAGGTGAGGTCACTTCCTTCAGGAACTGAATGAGGTCACTGCCTTGGCAACCACTGTGTCCTAACAGTTGCTTCCAAGGCTCCCATGAGATGGAGGCTGCCCCTCCTTCCTGTGACACCTTCACAAGTTAGAATGGAATATCAACCATAGGCACCAAGGAACAGCTCTCCACACAGGCCTGCTTTGGTCCATCTTGTCTACATTAAGAAGAGAGAGGCTCATTCAGACACATCCCTTCATCCCGACCAGGAGGTTTGCCATGGAAGATGACTTCTGCTCTCTCAGGTCCTTCATAGCTGCCTACATCTTCTCCAGGGATCATTTCTGCATGGACCTTTGAGGTTCTCAGCAGGTGGAAGATCCCCCACATTCCTGTATTGTAAGACCCACTCTGTCCCTGCTCTTCTGTAAAGTTAGATTGAGGGAACAGTGTATGGTTAGGGTTAAGAACCTGTTTGGCTTAGGAATCACTCTGCTGGATGAAGAATGGTATTGGGAACCTGCGATATTTATAATAATATATAGGTGAAATATATGTATGAAAACAGAAATCCAAGTAAGATTTGAAGGCCAGAAGGGCATTGGGCCCTTGATTGGGATACTTAGCTTTGAATGACTTTCTGCACAGATGTCTCAGATAAATCGATATACAATGGCATGGGACCTTGTACCTTGGATGATTGAATGTAGAAGAGAACATCCAGTCAAAAAGGGATAGTAGGTAGGATTAGGAAGATTGTTGGTAAGTTTTGGAAGAAGAGTGAGTATGCAATTTGGACCAAAATTTCTTTAGCAATAGGGTGTCGGTTAGAGAGTGAATGTAAATGTCAGCACATGTGAAGAGTCAGTCACAATGATGAACTGGGGAACATATGTAGGAAAGCAGATATCAATAGAGACATTAGGAAATCAGGCAAAATATAAAGTGAGTGAGTGGATTAGACGTTTTCAACAGGGTTGAGGTTGAATATATCATCTTAGGAAGAAACAAATGTGTAGTCACCAATAGCATTGACATTTGAGAGCATTAGGCAACCTGGACAAGGATGTTTTTAGTAATCCATGCTCACTTTCCAATGAGGCTTTGGTGCAATCATAAGTGTGACCTTTGCATTTTGTGTCCAGAATATCACTGTGATAAAATGTATATGTAGATCAGGTGACATGAGTGTTTCTTCCACCATTTCTGGGAGTAATATGTTGAAGACATATAAATTAGCCTTTGGGGGTACAAATAGGTGTACCCTGGGTCTATGAATATAGAGATAATGCATGAATAGACCATACTGTGAATAAATATTATAACAGGTTCCAATTTATATAATGGATTGCATTGATATCTGAAAATATATAGGAAATCTAATATTGATACACAACCATTCATTCTAACCAGTTATACATCTAATGGTGATATTGGGGTTATGGTTTACCATGAAGGGGGTGTGAGTTTTGCTTCACAAGGGATTATGGAAATGGAAAAGAATGTGTTTGGAAAGAAGTCTCATGAAAAGACCAGTCAAGAAACGTGGAGGTATACATGTGTTCTGAAGCAGGAAGTGATTGAAAGGGAAATAAATGCCTAGAAATTTGTGAACTTGAGGATGAAATACATATCCTATGATGTGCATCAACTGAAGAAATAGTAATGTACCAGTGTTGAATAAAAATGAACGTCAAAATACACATCATGTCCCATAGGAATCTACTTGCATTCATGTTAAACTGGATCAGTTACTGTAGAAATATTAGGATTTCAGCACTAGGAAACAAATATGTATTTCAGGTGGATGACTATTTCTGAGAATAATCTTGTGAAACGTTGATTATAAATCCACATATATGAACATGAATGAATTTAGGGAGTATATAATATGACACATACATTTCATATTTTGAAAAATCTGGAGAGTGTGTGTATGTGTGTGTGTGTGTGTGTGTGTATATATATATATATATATATATATATATATATATATATATACACAAAAAAAAACACACACACACAAACACAGACATTAAAGAGTAGAAATATATATGCCAATCGAAATTCATCATGAAATATTTATCATCCACAGATCCAAAAATATTTATTTTACTGAACATGTATTTATGTATCATGTTGTTCAAGTGGGAAGCTCACCTGGAGGTTGAATTCTCAGTTCCAACAGCGTTTAGGAGGAGTGATCTCTTCTCACAGTTTGTATCTGCCAAGTCAGCCACCTCACAAGAATGGACGTGGGATAGGAGGTAGGATTCTATATGTGCATGTAAAAATGCATGTTGCTGAATAGGCTACAGAGAAAGGGAGACAGGAATTCACATATTTGTTAACATTCAAAACACATGGAGAACTATTTCTATTAAATTGGACTAGATTTATAACACCTACACTTTATAATGCCAAAGGCCAGTCCAACTATACACCAGGCCTGCTCTGAACTGCCTGTATTTCTATTCTGTTTGAGTTATTTTTCTCCATCACATTAGTATTCGTAGTCACAATCTAGTAGGGTATGGGTTAGTGTCAGGGATTCAGTATTTCGAACGGAAAATAGGAAAATGAATCCAATGTGTAGGCCAATATGTGCTACAAAAAAATCTTCCCACTCTCATCCAGAACATTGCCTTGACATTACCTTCACAATAAGTAAGACACAATTAGAGGAGAAGAGTTAGAAATGCTGTGAATACATATGTGGAATGGAAACTGCTCAGGAGTTCACAACCTTGGAGGTGGTAGACTAGTTTCCATGAGTAAGGGACAGGGTAAACACTCCACAAACGTGGAGCTCTGCTGGCCTAAAGACTTTGTGAGAAACTGCTTCTGAGGTTGGGCACTTGAAATATATGTTGTTTTCAGGAGCTTTAGCTTCCTTTGTAGTGAGACCATCAAACCAGGTCTGCATCTATGTGACCTGGAGGACATGGTTTCTGATTTTCCAATGAACATGAGGCAGAAGTGCTGAATTCTCTCTTTGCAGGTAAACTGTGGCCACTGTGGTCTAAGTGTCTCCCTGTGTGGTCTGTGAAGCCATTTGGTCATCCTCCACTTTTCCTGGTGTTTCTTGCTGCTGCACTGGGAGTTTGGAATTTGCTTCAGGAAATACAAGGAGTTCAACTGGGACACAGTGCTGGAGGGAGTTCTGCCACTTGTGGTGTGTCAAGGTCCTAAAAGAATGCACCAGCCAGGCTTCTATCCCACAGAGCTTGCCCCCTTGACCATAGCAACCTGATTCTGAACATTGCCCTGAAACCTCTCCATATAACAAGATGCCTTTACATAGAAGGGTCTGCTCACTGCACCATGTCAGTCACAAGCCATTTGGAAGCCAATGGCAGATCCACATGGCCCCACCACAGATGTTTTATCACACACCTGCACACCACTGCTCTAGGCCCACTACTCAGCAGGCCCCAACTTACTGGCATCTCTGTTTTACACCATTTTCATGAAACCCAGTCAATCAAGGCACTGTCTGGTACACTCATGATCAGCAACAGGACATCCAAAGGTTCTCCAGTGCCACCTGGTCATGGGAATTTCAAAAATGTCATGGTATTTATCTAGCTAGCCATTTTTAAAGGATGAAGTTGGAGGCACTGTGGGTTTCCATTCCTTCAGGAACCATTAAATGGTGAGGAAGCTCATTTCAACGAAAGCTCTGGGGAACTCTCACAAACAAGGCTTCCCAAAGAGTGGCCAAAAGGTCACAGGAAGCCAGGCCCATTGAGGTCTACAATGTGAGGTCCACGTGTGTTTGGACTCTCCACGATGGCTGCCAGGTCTTTTAGAATAAAATCATGTGATATCCGGGCTGAGATTCCCAGTGCTCTGTGGAAAGCCAGCCTGGGCCTAGATCTCAGTTTCCAAGGGCGACTCTCATGCGTGGCCTCCTAACATCCCGACACAATTCACGGCAATACTTCTCTGAGGTCAGTTCCAGAACTCAGTCTCCAAGGGGAATCACACCAGAGTTCAAGCCCAGGTGGACCCAGTCATCTCTTCCCACTGCCACACCACAATTCAAACCAAAACACTGCCACATGGCCCTCATCTTCTTCCATATAGACACTCATCATAACCTCTGGCTGGAGGTTTCCATGAGGGGCACAGCCCAAGACAGTGTCCACAATAAGCTCCCTTGCCTCTCATTTGCCTAATGTCAGGGTGGACTGGACACCCTTCCTGTGGACCTGGAGTGATCAAATAGGCCTGCCTTTAATACTGCTCTACTTCTCCAATTGGAGGCCTACTGACTGCCGGGTATAGATTCTTTGTGTGAACTGGAGTCATGAGAAAACCCAAGCACCTATGGGCTAGCCTCTGCATGGCTTTGAAGGACTCATTTGACACAAAGGATCCCTATTCTCACTTGATGGAGGTCAGGAACCTTACAGAGGAAGGCAAGAGACCTCATCCAGGATGACTGCTTTTGTGCCAATTTGGCTTTGGATGCACACATGGGATCTTTCTTTGGATCCACCAGGTGCTGACAATCTAAGCCACAGCCTCACACTGGGCCAAGAGGCTGATTCAGACACATCCCTTTGCAAAGCAATTAAGCAAAGAGCCACAGGTGATGCCCATTCATTTCCATTTGAAAACTGTTTTCTTCAGGCTTCACAAAGGGGTGCCCTGAGGCAAAGGCCTTCCTGACATTCAGGGCCACAGAAGGATAGGTAAGCCCAAGGCCCAAAGCAGGGTTTCTCCAGGGAGACTTTCCTGGTCACACTGATATCTGAGTTTTCTGAGATGCTCACCATTCCTTTCAACTATCCAGTACATGGCCATGTCACCGAGCTTGGAGGTGGTACATATCTTGGACACAAAACCATGAGCCTATTCTGGAGAGTGGCCAGAATTCAGGAAGAAAACAGGAACTTAGGAAGATAGTAGGTGTTGCCCATCCATAAGGCAAGCCGCAGTCCATTCATAAATTGGGCAGGATGAATGCTGGGAAGCTTTCTACTAGACAGGACACATCCATTGATGCATTCTCTTTTCTAATGTCTACAACCAGGGACACAGTGGAATACACAAACATAGAAACACTCGCCTTGTCAAAAGCCTTACTAGAAACAGTCCACTCCAAACCAAACAAACCGCCTTTCCTTCCTATTCTCAGAACATGAGACAAAACCACAAACTCACACCCACACCCACAAAGGCACCTCCTTCCAAGTTGGTCTGTGACTACCCGGAGTGTCGTCTGACTGGTGGGCCATACTATGTTCCCCCGAAAGGGCCTGTCCTGTCTCACATCTGGCCTCCTTGGCCAACTCTGTGAAGTTGTCAGGAGCCAGCGGTGAGCCACTACCTGCTTTCTCTGGAAAGGCCCCTCTGCAGAGCTTTCCTGGCATTTGGCAATCCTCACCTCAGTGGGTACCAAGAAAGACTGACTCTGTCCTTGGTAAATCCAAACAAGTGAGCCCACTGGGACTGGGACTGGGACTGGCTCTGGGTGCCTGGCTTCCTGGATCCCAAGTTCAGAGAGTTCCATCACCAAGGAAGTGAGGTGAGGTCACTTCCTTCAGGAACTGAATGAGGTCACTGCCTTGGCAACCACTGTGTCCTAACAGTTGCTTCCAAGGCTCCCATGAGATGGAGGCTGCCCCTCCTTCCTGTGACACCTTCACAAGTTAGAATGGAATATCAACCATAGGCACCAAGGAACAGCTCTCCACACAGGCCTGCTTTGGTCCATCTTGTCTACATTAAGAAGAGAGAGGCTCATTCAGACACATCCCTTCATCCCGACCAGGTGGTTGGCCATGGAAGATGACTTCTGCTCTCTCAGGTCCTTCATAGCTGCCTACATCTTCTCCAGGGATCATTTCTGCATGGACCTTTGAGGTTCTCAGCAGGTGGAAGATCCCCCACATTCCTGTATTGTAAGACCCACTCTGTCCCTGCTCTTCTGTAAAGTTAGATTGAGGGAACAGTGTATGGTTAGGGTTAAGAACCTGTTTGATGTGGCTTAGGAATCACTCTGCTGGATGAAGAATGGTATTGGGAACCTGCGATATTTATAATAATATATAGGTGAAATATATGTATGAAAACAGAAATCCAAGTAAGATTTGAAGGCCAGAAGGGCATTGGGCCCTTGATTGGGATACTTAGCTTTGAATGACTTTCTGCACAGATGTCTCAGATAAATCGATACACAATGGCATAGGACCTTGTACCTTGGATGATTGAATGTAGAAGAGAACATCCAGTCAAAAAGGGATAGTAGGTAGGATTAGGAAGATAGTTGGTAAGTTTTGGAAGAAGAGTGAGTATGCAATTTGGACCAAAAGTTCTTTAGCAATAGGGTGTCGGTTAGAGAGTGAATGTAAACGTCAGCACATGTGAAGAGTCAGTCACAATGATGAACTGGGGAACATATGTAGGAAAGCAGATATCAATAGAGACATTAGGAAATCAGGCAAAATATAAAGTGAGTGAGTGGATTAGACGTTTTCAACAGGGTTGAGGTTGAATATATCATCTTAGGAAGAAACAAATGTGTAGTCACCAATAGCATTGACATTTGAGAGCATTAGGCAACCTGGACAAGGATGTTTTTAGTAATCCATGCTCACTTTCCAATGAGGCTTTGGTGCAATCATAAGTGTGACCTTTGCATTTTGTGTCCAGAATATCACTGTGATAAAATGTATATGTAGATCAGGTGACATGAGTGTTTCTTCCACCATTTCTGGGAGTAATATGTTGAAGACATATAAATTAGCCTTTGGGGGTACAAATAGGTGTACCCTGGGTCTATGAATATAGAGATAATGCATGAATAGACCATACTGTGAATAAATAGTATAACAGGTTCCACTTTAAATAATGGATTGCATTGATATCTGAAAATATATAGGAAATCTAATATTGATACACAACCATTCATTCTAACCAGTTATACATCTAATGGTGATATTGGGGTTATGGTTTACCATGAAGGGGGTGTGAGTTTTGCTTCACAAGGGATTATGGAAATGGAAAAGAATGTGTTTGGAAAGAAGTCTCATGAAAAGACCAGTCAAGAAACGTGGAGGAATACATGTGTTCTGAAGCAGGAAGTGATTGAAAGGGAAATAAATGCCTAGAAATTTGTGAACTTGAGGATGAAATACATATCCTATGATGTGCATCAACTGAAGAAATAGTAATGTACCAGTGTTGAATAAAAATGAACGTCAAAATACACATCATGTCCCATAGGAATCTACTTGCATTCATGTTAAACTGGATCAGTTACTGTAGAAATATTAGGATTTCAGCACTAGGAAACAAATATGTATTTCAGGTGGATGACTATTTCTGAGAATAATCTTGTGAAAAGTTGATTATAAATCCACATATATGAACATGAATGAATTTAGGGAGTATATAATATGACACATACATTTCATATTTTGAAAAATCTGAAGAGTGTGTGTATGTGTGTGTGTGTATATATACATATACACAAAAAAAAAAACAACACACACACACAAACACAGACTTTAAAGAGTAGAAATATATATGCCAATCGAAATTCATCATGAAATATTTATCATCCACAGATCCAAAAATATTTATTTTACTGAACATGTATTTATGTATCATGTTGTTCAAGTGGGAAGCTCACCTGGAGGTTGAATTCTCAGTTCCAACAGCGTTTAGGAGGAGTGATCTCTTCTCACAGTTTGTATCTGCCAAGTCAGCCACCTCACAAGAATGGACGTGGGATAGGAGGTAGGATTCTATATGTGCATGTAAAAATGCATGTTGCTGAATAGGCTACAGAGAAAGGGAGACAGGAATTCACATATTTGTTAACATTCAAAACACATGGAGAACTATTTCTATTAAATTGGACAAGATTTATAACATCTACACTTTATAATGCCAAAGGCCAGTCCAACTATACACCAGGCCTGCTCTGAACTGCCTGTATTTCTATTCTGTTTGAGTTATTTTTCTCCATCACATTAGTATTCGTAGTCACAATCTAGTAGGGTATGGGTTAGTGTCAGGGATTCAGTATTTCGAACGGAAAATAGGAAAATGAATCCAATGTGTAGGCCAATATGTGCTACAAAAAAATCTTCCCACTCTCATCCAGAACATTGCCTTGACATTACCTTCACAATAAGTAAGACACAATTAGAGGAGAAGAGTTAGAAATGCTGTGAATACATATGTGGAATGGAAACTGCTCAGGAGTTCACAACCTTGGAGGTGGTAGACTAGTTTCCATGAGTAAGGGACAGGGTAAACACTCCACAAACGTGGAGCTCTGCTGGCCTAAAGACTTTGTGAGAAACTGCTTCTGAGGTTGGGCACTTGAAATATATGTTGTTTTCAGGAGCTTTAGCTTCCTTTGTAGTGAGACCATCAAACCAGGTCTGCATCTATGTGACCTGGAGGACATGGTTTCTGATTTTCCAATGAACATGAGGCAGAAGTGCTGAATTCTCTCTTTGCAGGTAAACTGTGGCCACTGTGGTCTAAGTGTCTCCCTGTGTGGTCTGTGAAGCCATTTGGTCATCCTCCACTTTTCCTGGTGTTTCTTGCTGCTGCACTGGGAGTTTGGAATTTGCTTCAGGAAATACAAGGAGTTCAACTGGGACACAGTGCTGGAGGGAGTTCTGCCACTTGTGGTGTGTCAAGGTCCTAAAAGAATGCACCAGCCAGGCTTCTATCCCACAGAGCTTGCCCCCTTGACCATAGCAACCTGATTCTGAACATTGCCCTGAAACCTCTCCATATAACAAGATGCCTTTACATAGAAGGGTCTGCTCACTGCACCATGTCAGTCACAAGCCATTTGGAAGCCAATGGCAGATCCACATGGCCCCACCACAGATGTTTTATCACACACCTGCACACCACTGCTCTAGGCCCACTACTCAGCAGGCCCCAACTTACTGGCATCTCTGTTTTACACCATTTTCATGAAACCCAGTCAATCAAGGCACTGTCTGGTACACTCATGATCAGCAACAGGACATCCAAAGGTTCTCCAGTGCCACCTGGTCATGGGAATTTCAAAAATGTCATGGTATTTATCTAGCTAGCCATTTTTAAAGGATGAAGTTGGAGGCACTGTGGGTTTCCATTCCTTCAGGAACCATTAAATGGTGAGGAAGCTCATTTCAACGAAAGCTCTGGGGAACTCTCACAAACAAGGCTTCCCAAAGAGTGGCCAAAAGGTCACAGGAAGCCAGGCCCATTGAGGTCTACAATGTGAGGTCCACGTGTGTTTGGACTCTCCACGATGGCTGCCAGGTCTTTTAGAATAAAATCATGTGATATCCGGGCTGAGATTCCCAGTGCTCTGTGGAAAGCCAGCCTGGGCCTAGATCTCAGTTTCCAAGGGCGACTCTCATGCGTGGCCTCCTAACATCCCGACACAATTCACGGCAATACTTCTCTGAGGTCAGTTCCAGAACTCAGTCTCCAAGGGGAATCACACCAGAGTTCAAGCCCAGGTGGACCCAGTCATCTCTTCCCACTGCCACACCACAATTCAAACCAAAACACTGCCACATGGCCCTCATCTTCTTCCATATAGACACTCATCATAACCTCTGGCTGGAGGTTTCCATGAGGGGCACAGCCCAAGACAGTGTCCACAATAAGCTCCCTTGCCTCTCATTTGCCTAATGTCAGGGTGGACTGGACACCCTTCCTGTGGACCTGGAGTGATCAAATAGGCCTGCCTTTAATACTGCTCTACTTCTCCAATTGGAGGCCTACTGACTGCCGGGTATAGATTCTTTGTGTGAACTGGAGTCATGAGAAAACCCAAGCACCTATGGGCTAGCCTCTGCATGGCTTTGAAGGACTCATTTGACACAAAGGATCCCTATTCTCACTTGATGGAGGTCAGGAACCTTACAGAGGAAGGCGAGAGACCTCATCCAGGATGACTGCTTTTGTGCCAATTTGGCTTTGGATGCACACATGGGATCTTTCTTTGGATCCACCAGGTGCTGACAATCTAAGCCACAGCCTCACACTGGGCCAAGAGGCTGATTCAGACACATCCCTTTGCAAAGCAATTAAGCAAAGAGCCACAGGTGATGCCCATTCATTTCCATTTGAAAACTGTTTTCTTCAGGCTTCACAAAGGGGTGCCCTGAGGCAAAGGCCTTCCTGACATTCAGGGCCACAGAAGGATAGGTAAGCCCAAGGCCCAAAGCAGGGTTTCTCCAGGGAGACTTTCCTGGTCACACTGATATCTGAGTTTTCTGAGATGCTCACCATTCCTTTCAACTATCCAGTACATGGCCATGTCACCGAGCTTGGAGGTGGTACATATCTTGGACACAAAACCATGAGCCTATTCTGGAGAGTGGCCAGAATTCAGGAAGAAAACAGGAACTTAGGAAGATAGTAGGTGTTGCCCATCCATAAGGCAAGCCGCAGTCCATTCATAAATTGGGCAGGATGAATGCTGGGAAGCTTTCTACTAGACAGGACACATCCATTGATGCATTCTCTTTTCTAATGTCTACAACCAGGGACACAGTGGAATACACAAACATAGAAACACTCGCCTTGTCAAAAGCCTTACTAGAAACAGTCCACTCCAAACCAAACAAACCGCCTTTCCTACCTATTCTCAGAACATGAGACAAAACCACAAACTCACACCCACACCCACAAAGGCACCTCCTTCCAAGTTGGTCTGTGACTACCCGGAGTGTCGTCTGACTGGTGGGCCATACTATGTTCCCCCGAAAGGGCCTGTCCTGTCTCACATCTGGCCTCCTTGGCCAACTCTGTGAAGTTGTCAGGAGCCAGCGGTGAGCCACTACCTGCTTTCTCTGGAAAGGCCCCTCTGCAGAGCTTTCCTGGCATTTGGCAATCCTCACCTCAGTGGGTACCAAGAAAGACTGACTCTGTCCTTGGTAAATCCAAACAAGTGAGCCCACTGGGACTGGGACTGGGACTGGCTCTGGGTGCCTGGCTTCCTGGATCCCAAGTTCAGAGAGTTCCATCACCAAGGAAGTGAGGTGAGGTCACTTCCTTCAGGAACTGAATGAGGTCACTGCCTTGGCAACCACTGTGTCCTAACAGTTGCTTCCAAGGCTCCCATGAGATGGAGGCTGCCCCTCCTTCCTGTGACACTTTCACAAGTTAGAATGGAATATCAACCATAGGCACCAAGGAACAGCTCTCCACACAGGCCTGCTTTGGTCCATCTTGTCTACATTAAGAAGAGAGAGGCTCATTCAGACACATCCCTTCATCCCGACCAGGAGGTTTGCCATGGAAGATGACTTCTGCTCTCTCAGGTCCTTCATAGCTGCCTACATCTTCTCCAGGGATCATTTCTGCATGGACCTTTGAGGTTCTCAGCAGGTGGAAGATCCCCCACATTCCTGTATTGTAAGACCCACTCTGTCCCTGCTCTTCTGTAAAGTTAGATTGAGGGAACAGTGTATGGTTAGGGTTAAGAACCTGTTTGATGTGGCTTAGGAATCACTCTGCTGGATGAAGAATGGTATTGGGAACCTGCGATATTTATAATAATATATAGGTGAAATATATGTATGAAAACAGAAATCCAAGTAAGATTTGAAGGCCAGAAGGGCATTGGGCCCTTGATTGGGATACTTAGCTTTGAATGACTTTCTGCACAGATGTCTCAGATAAATCCATACACAATGGCATAGGACCTTGTACCTTGGATGATTGAATGTAGAAGAGAACATCCAGTCAAAAAGGGATAGTAGGTAGGATTAGGAAGATAGTTGGTAAGTTTTGGAAGAAGAGTGAGTATGCAATTTGGACCAAAAGTTCTTTAGCAATAGGGTGTCGGTTAGAGAGTGAATGTAAACGTCAGCACATGTGAAGAGTCAGTCACAATGATGAACTGGGGAACATATGTAGGAAAGCAGATATCAATAGAGACATTAGGAAATCAGGCAAAGTATAAAGTGAGTGAGTGGATTAGACATTTTCAACAGGGTTGAGGTTGAATATATCATCTTAGGAAGAAACAAATGTGTAGTCACCAATAGCATTGACATTTGAGAGCATTAGGCAACCTGGACAAGGATGTTTTTAGTAATCCATGCTCACTTTCCAATGAGGCTTTGGTGCAATCATAAGTGTGACCTTTGCATTTTGTGTCCAGAATATCACTGTGATAAAATGTATATGTAGATCAGGTGACATGAGTGTTTCTTCCACCATTTCTGGGAGTAATATGTTGAAGACATATAAATTAGCCTTTGGGGGTACAAATAGGTGTACCCTGGGTCTATGAATATAGAGATAATGCATGAATAGACCATACTGTGAATAAATATTATAACAGGTTCCAATTTATATAATGGATTGCATTGATATCTGAAAATATATAGGAAATCTAATATTGATACACAACCATTCATTCTAACCAGTTATACATCTAATGGTGATATTGGGGTTATGGTTTACCATGAAGGGGGTGTGAGTTTTGCTTCACAAGGGATTATGGAAATGGAAAAGAATGTGTTTGGAAAGAAGTCTCATGAAAAGACCAGTCAAGAAACGTGGAGGTATACATGTGTTCTGAAGCAGGAAGTGATTGAAAGGGAAATAAATGCCTAGAAATTTGTGAACTTGAGGATGAAATACATATCCTATGATGTGCATCAACTGAAGAAATAGTAATGTACCAGTGTTGAATAAAAATGAACGTCAAAATACACATCATGTCCCATAGGAATCTACTTGCATTCATGTTAAACTGGGTCAGTTACTGTAGAAATATTAGGATTTCAGCACTAGGAAACAAATATGTATTTCAGGTGGATGACTATTTCTGAGAATAATCTTGTGAAACGTTGATTATAAATCCACATATATGAACATGAATGAATTTAGGGAGTATATAATATGACACATACATTTCATATTTTGAAAAATCTGGAGAGTGTGTGTATGTGTGTGTGTGTGTGTGTGTATATATATATATATATATATACACAAAAAAAAACACACACACACAAACACAGACATTAAAGAGTAGAAATATATATGCCAATCGAAATTCATCATGAAATATTTATCATCCACAGATCCAAAAATATTTATTTTACTGAACATGTATTTATGTATCATGTTGTTCAAGTGGGAAGCTCACCTGGAGGTTGAATTCTCAGTTCCAACAGCGTTTAGGAGGAGTGATCTCTTCTCACAGTTTGTATCTGCCAAGTCAGCCACCTCACAAGAATGGACGTGGGATAGGAGGTAGGATTCTATATGTGCATGTAAAAATGCATGTTGCTGAATAGGCTACAGAGAAAGGGAGACAGGAATTCACATATTTGTTAACATTCAAAACACATGGAGAACTATTTCTATTAAATTGGACTAGATTTATAACACCTACACTTTATAATGCCAAAGGCCAGTCCAACTATACACCAGGCCTGCTCTGAACTGCCTGTATTTCTATTTTGTTTGAGTTATTTTTCTCCATCACATTAGTATTCGTAGTCACAATCTAGTAGGGTATGGGTTAGTGTCAGGGATTCAGTATTTCGAACGGAAAATAGGAAAATGAATCCAATGTGTAGGCCAATATGTGCTACAAAAAAATCTTCCCACTCTCATCCAGAACATTGCCTTGACATTACCTTCACAATAAGTAAGACACAATTAGAGGAGAAGAGTTAGAAATGCTGTGAATACATATGTGGAATGGAAACTGCTCAGGAGTTCACAACCTTGGAGGTGGTAGACTAGTTTCCATGAGTAAGGGACAGGGTAAACACTCCACAAACGTGGAGCTCTGCTGGCCTAAAGACTTTGTGAGAAACTGCTTCTGAGGTTGGGCACTTGAAATATATGTTGTTTTCAGGAGCTTTAGCTTCCTTTGTAGTGAGACCATCAAACCAGGTCTGCATCTATGTGACCTGGAGGACATGGTTTCTGATTTTCCAATGAACATGAGGCAGAAGTGCTGAATTCTCTCTTTGCAGGTAAACTGTGGCCACTGTGGTCTAAGTGTCTCCCTGTGTGGTCTGTGAAGCCATTTGGTCATCCTCCACTTTTCCTGGTGTTTCTTGCTGCTGCACTGGGAGTTTGGAATTTGCTTCAGGAAATACAAGGAGTTCAACTGGGACACAGTGCTGGAGGGAGTTCTGCCACTTGTGGTGTGTCAAGGTCCTAAAAGAATGCACCAGCCAGGCTTCTATCCCACAG
Organism: Spermophilus citellus; assembly: GCF_964194105.1. NCBI lineage: Eukaryota > Metazoa > Chordata > Mammalia > Rodentia > Sciuridae > Spermophilus > Spermophilus citellus. The sequence goes on along the minus strand of NW_027672875.1, from coordinate 97,739 downwards.
AGCTTGCCCCCTTGACCATAGCAACCTGATTCTGAACATTGCCCTGAAACCTCTCCATATAACAAGATGCCTTTACATAGAAGGGTCTGCTCACTGCACCATGTCAGTCACAAGCCATTTGGAAGCCAATGGCAGATCCACATGGCCCCACCACAGATGTTTTATCACACACCTGCACACCACTGCTCTAGGCCCACTACTCAGCAGGCCCCAACTTACTGGCATCTCTGTTTTACACCATTTTCATGAAACCCAGTCAATCAAGGCACTGTCTGGTACACTCATGATCAGCAACAGGACATCCAAAGGTTCTCCAGTGCCACCTGGTCATGGGAATTTCAAAAATGTCATGGTATTTATCTAGCTAGCCATTTTTAAAGGATGAAGTTGGAGGCACTGTGGGTTTCCATTCCTTCAGGAACCATTAAATGGTGAGGAAGCTCATTTCGACGAAAGCTCTGGGGAACTCTCACAAACAAGGCTTCCCAAAGAGTGGCCAAAAGGTCACAGGAAGCCAGGCCCATTGAGGTCTACAATGTGAGGTCCACGTGTGTTTGGACTCTCCACGATGGCTGCCAGGTCTTTTAGAATAAAATCATGTGATATCCGGGCTGAGATTCCCAGTGCTCTGTGGAAAGCCAGCCTGGGCCTAGATCTCAGTTTCCAAGGGCGACTCTCATGCGTGGCCTCCTAACATCCCGACACAATTCACGGCAATACTTCTCTGAGGTCAGTTCCAGAACTCAGTCTCCAAGGGGAATCACACCAGAGTTCAAGCCCAGGTGGACCCAGTCATCTCTTCCCACTGCCACACCACAATTCAAACCAAAACACTGCCACATGGCCCTCATCTTCTTCCATATAGACACTCATCATAACCTCTGGCTGGAGGTTTCCATGAGGGGCACAGCCCAAGACAGTGTCCACAATAAGCTCCCTTGCCTCTCATTTGCCTAATGTCAGGGTGGACTGGACACCCTTCCTGTGGACCTGGAGTGATCAAATAGGCCTGCCTTTAATACTGCTCTACTTCTCCAATTGGAGGCCTACTGACTGCCGGGTATAGATTCTTTGTGTGAACTGGAGTCATGAGAAAACCCAAGCACCTATGGGCTAGCCTCTGCATGGCTTTGAAGGACTCATTTGACACAAAGGATCCCTATTCTCACTTGATGGAGGTCAGGAACCTTACAGAGGAAGGCGAGAGACCTCATCCAGGATGACTGCTTTTGTGCCAATTTGGCTTTGGATGCACACATGGGATCTTTCTTTGGATCCACCAGGTGCTGACAATCTAAGCCACAGCCTCACACTGGGCCAAGAGGCTGATTCAGACACATCCCTTTGCAAAGCAATTAAGCAAAGAGCCACAGGTGATGCCCATTCATTTCCATTTGAAAACTGTTTTCTTCAGGCTTCACAAAGGGGTGCCCTGAGGCAAAGGCCTTCCTGACATTCAGGGCCACAGAAGGATAGGTAAGCCCAAGGCCCAAAGCAGGGTTTCTCCAGGGAGACTTTCCTGGTCACACTGATATCTGAGTTTTCTGAGATGCTCACCATTCCTTTCAACTATCCAGTACATGGCCATGTCACCGAGCTTGGAGGTGGTACATATCTTGGACACAAAACCATGAGCCTATTCTGGAGAGTGGCCAGAATTCAGGAAGAAAACAGGAACTTAGGAAGATAGTAGGTGTTGCCCATCCATAAGGCAAGCCGCAGTCCATTCATAAATTGGGCAGGATGAATGCTGGGAAGCTTTCTACTAGACAGGACACATCCATTGATGCATTCTCTTTTCTAATGTCTACAACCAGGGACACAGTGGAATACACAAACATAGAAACACTCGCCTTGTCAAAAGCCTTACTAGAAACAGTTCACTCCAAACCAAACAAACCGCCTTTCCTTCCTATTCTCAGAACATGAGACAAAACCACAAACTCACACCCACACCCACAAAGGCACCTCCTTCCAAGTTGGTCTGTGACTACCCGGAGTGTCGTCTGACTGGTGGGCCATACTATGTTCCCCCGAAAGGGCCTGTCCTGTCTCACATCTGGCCTCCTTGGCCAACTCTGTGAAGTTGTCAGGAGCCAGCGGTGAGCCACTACCTGCTTTCTCTGGAAAGGCCCCTCTGCAGAGCTTTCCTGGCATTTGGCAATCCTCACCTCAGTGGGTACCAAGAAAGACTGACTCTGTCCTTGGTAAATCCAAACAAGTGAGCCCACTGGGACTGGGACTGGGACTGGCTCTGGGTGCCTGGCTTCCTGGATCCCAAGTTCAGAGAGTTCCATCACCAAGGAAGTGAGGTGAGGTCACTTCCTTCAGGAACTGAATGAGGTCACTGCCTTGGCAACCACTGTGTCCTAACAGTTGCTTCCAAGGCTCCCATGAGATGGAGGCTGCCCCTCCTTCCTGTGACACCTTCACAAGTTAGAATGGAATATCAACCATAGGCACCAAGGAACAGCTCTCCACACAGGCCTGCTTTGGTCCATCTTGTCTACATTAAGAAGAGAGAGGCTCATTCAGACACATCCCTTCATCCCGACCAGGTGGTTGGCCATGGAAGATGACTTCTGCTCTCTCAGGTCCTTCATAGCTGCCTACATCTTCTCCAGGGATCATTTCTGCATGGACCTTTGAGGTTCTCAGCAGGTGGAAGATCCCCCACATTCCTGTATTGTAAGACCCACTCTGTCCCTGCTCTTCTGTAAAGTTAGATTGAGGGAACAGTGTATGGTTAGGGTTAAGAACCTGTTTGATGTGGCTTAGGAATCACTCTGCTGGATGAAGAATGGTATTGGGAACCTGCGATATTTATAATAATATATAGGTGAAATATATGTATGAAAACAGAAATCCAAGTAAGATTTGAAGGCCAGAAGGGCATTGGGCCCTTGATTGGGATACTTAGCTTTGAATGACTTTCTGCACAGATGTCTCAGATAAATCGATACACAATGGCATAGGACCTTGTACCTTGGATGATTGAATGTAGAAGAGAACATCCAGTCAAAAAGGGATAGTAGGTAGGATTAGGAAGATAGTTGGTAAGTTTTGGAAGAAGAGTGAGTATGCAATTTGGACCAAAAGTTCTTTAGCAATAGGGTGTCGGTTAGAGAGTGAATGTAAACGTCAGCACATGTGAAGAGTCAGTCACAATGATGAACTGGGGAACATATGTAGGAAAGCAGATATCAATAGAGACATTAGGAAATCAGGCAAAATATAAAGTGAGTGAGTGGATTAGACGTTTTCAACAGGGTTGAGGTTGAATATATCATCTTAGGAAGAAACAAATGTGTAGTCACCAATAGCATTGACATTTGAGAGCATTAGGCAACCTGGACAAGGATGTTTTTAGTAATCCATGCTCACTTTCCAATGAGGCTTTGGTGCAATCATAAGTGTGACCTTTGCATTTTGTGTCCAGAATATCACTGTGATAAAATGTATATGTAGATCAGGTGACATGAGTGTTTCTTCCACCATTTCTGGGAGTAATATGTTGAAGACATATAAATTAGCCTTTGGGGGTACAAATAGGTGTACCCTGGGTCTATGAATATAGAGATAATGCATGAATAGACCATACTGTGAATAAATAGTATAACAGGTTCCACTTTAAATAATGGATTGCATTGATATCTGAAAATATATAGGAAATCTAATATTGATACACAACCATTCATTCTAACCAGTTATACATCTAATGGTGATATTGGGGTTATGGTTTACCATGAAGGGGGTGTGAGTTTTGCTTCACAAGGGATTATGGAAATGGAAAAGAATGTGTTTGGAAAGAAGTCTCATGAAAAGACCAGTCAAGAAACGTGGAGGAATACATGTGTTCTGAAGCAGGAAGTGATTGAAAGGGAAATAAATGCCTAGAAATTTGTGAACTTGAGGATGAAATACATATCCTATGATGTGCATCAACTGAAGAAATAGTAATGTACCAGTGTTGAATAAAAATGAACGTCAAAATACACATCATGTCCCATAGGAATCTACTTGCATTCATGTTAAACTGGATCAGTTACTGTAGAAATATTAGGATTTCAGCACTAGGAAACAAATATGTATTTCAGGTGGATGACTATTTCTGAGAATAATCTTGTGAAAAGTTGATTATAAATCCACATATATGAACATGAATGAATTTAGGGAGTATATAATATGACACATACATTTCATATTTTGAAAAATCTGAAGAGTGTGTGTATGTGTGTGTGTGTATATATACATATACACAAAAAAAAAAACAACACACACACACAAACACAGACTTTAAAGAGTAGAAATATATATGCCAATCGAAATTCATCATGAAATATTTATCATCCACAGATCCAAAAATATTTATTTTACTGAACATGTATTTATGTATCATGTTGTTCAAGTGGGAAGCTCACCTGGAGGTTGAATTCTCAGTTCCAACAGCGTTTAGGAGGAGTGATCTCTTCTCACAGTTTGTATCTGCCAAGTCAGCCACCTCACAAGAATGGACGTGGGATAGGAGGTAGGATTCTATATGTGCATGTAAAAATGCATGTTGCTGAATAGGCTACAGAGAAAGGGAGACAGGAATTCACATATTTGTTAACATTCAAAACACATGGAGAACTATTTCTATTAAATTGGACAAGATTTATAACACCTACACTTTATAATGCCAAAGGCCAGTCCAACTATACACCAGGCCTGCTCTGAACTGCCTGTATTTCTATTCTGTTTGAGTTATTTTTCTCCATCACATTAGTATTCGTAGTCACAATCTAGTAGGGTATGGGTTAGTGTCAGGGATTCAGTATTTCGAACGGAAAATAGGAAAATGAATCCAATGTGTAGGCCAATATGTGCTACAAAAAAATCTTCCCACTCTCATCCAGAACATTGCCTTGACATTACCTTCACAATAAGTAAGACACAATTTGAGGAGAAGAGTTAGAAATGCTGTGAATACATATGTGGAATGGAAACTGCTCAGGAGTTCACAACCTTGGAGGTGGTAGACTAGTTTCCATGAGTAAGGGACAGGGTAAACACTCCACAAACGTGGAGCTCTGCTGGCCTAAAGACTTTGTGAGAAACTGCTTCTGAGGTTGGGCACTTGAAATATATGTTGTTTTCAGGAGCTTTAGCTTCCTTTGTAGTGAGACCATCAAACCAGGTCTGCATCTATGTGACCTGGAGGACATGGTTTCTGATTTTCCAATGAACATGAGGCAGAAGTGCTGAATTCTCTCTTTGCAGGTAAACTGTGGCCACTGTGGTCTAAGTGTCTCCCTGTGTGGTCTGTGAAGCCATTTGGTCATCCTCCACTTTTCGTGGTGTTTCTTGCTGCTGCACTGGGAGTTTGGAATTTGCTTCAGGAAATACAAGGAGTTCAACTGGGACACAGTGCTGGAGGGAGTTCTGCCACTTGTGGTGTGTCAAGGTCCTAAAAGAATGCACCAGCCAGGCTTCTATCCCACAGAGCTTGCCCCCTTGACCATAGCAACCTGATTCTGAACATTGCCCTGAAACCTCTCCATATAACAAGATGCCTTTACATAGAAGGGTCTGCTCACTGCACCATGTCAGTCACAAGCCATTTGGAAGCCAATGGCAGATCCACATGGCCCCACCACAGATGTTTTATCACACACCTGCACACCACTGCTCTAGGCCCACTACTCAGCAGGCCCCAACTTACTGGCATCTCTGTTTTACACCATTTTCATGAAACCCAGTCAATCAAGGCACTGTCTGGTACACTCATGATCAGCAACAGGACATCCAAAGGTTCTCCAGTGCCACCTGGTCATGGGAATTTCAAAAATGTCATGGTATTTATCTAGCTAGCCATTTTTAAAGGATGAAGTTGGAGGCACTGTGGGTTTCCATTCCTTCAGGAACCATTAAATGGTGAGGAAGCTCATTTCAACGAAAGCTCTGGGGAACTCTCACAAACAAGGCTTCCCAAAGAGTGGCCAAAAGGTCACAGGAAGCCAGGCCCATTGAGGTCTACAATGTGAGGTCCACGTGTGTTTGGACTCTCCACGATGGCTGCCAGGTCTTTTAGAATAAAATCATGTGATATCCGGGCTGAGATTCCCAGTGCTCTGTGGAAAGCCAGCCTGGGCCTAGATCTCAGTTTCCAAGGGCGACTCTCATGCGTGGCCTCCTAACATCCCGACACAATTCACGGCAATACTTCTCTGAGGTCAGTTCCAGAACTCAGTCTCCAAGGGGAATCACACCAGAGTTCAAGCCCAGGTGGACCCAGTCATCTCTTCCCACTGCCACACCACAATTCAAACCAAAACACTGCCACATGGCCCTCATCTTCTTCCATATAGACACTCATCATAACCTCTGGCTGGAGGTTTCCATGAGGGGCACAGCCCAAGACAGTGTCCACAATAAGCTCCCTTGCCTCTCATTTGCCTAATGTCAGGGTGGACTGGACACCCTTCCTGTGGACCTGGAGTGATCAAATAGGCCTGCCTTTAATACTGCTCTACTTCTCCAATTGGAGGCCTACTGACTGCCGGGTATAGATTCTTTGTGTGAACTGGAGTCATGAGAAAACCCAAGCACCTATGGGCTAGCCTCTGCATGGCTTTGAAGGACTCATTTGACACAAAGGATCCCTATTCTCACTTGATGGAGGTCAGGAACCTTACAGAGGAAGGCGAGAGACCTCATCCAGGATGACTGCTTTTGTGCCAATTTGGCTTTGGATGCACACATGGGATCTTTCTTTGGATCCACCAGGTGCTGACAATCTAAGCCACAGCCTCACACTGGGCCAAGAGGCTGATTCAGACACATCCCTTTGCAAAGCAATTAAGCAAAGAGCCACAGGTGATGCCCATTCATTTCCATTTGAAAACTGTTTTCTTCAGGCTTCACAAAGGGGTGCCCTGAGGCAAAGGCCTTCCTGACATTCAGGGCCACAGAAGGATAGGTAAGCCCAAGGCCCAAAGCAGGGTTTCTCCAGGGAGACTTTCCTGGTCACACTGATATCTGAGTTTTCTGAGATGCTCACCATTCCTTTCAACTATCCAGTACATGGCCATGTCACCGAGCTTGGAGGTGGTACATATCTTGGACACAAAACCATGAGCCTATTCTGGAGAGTGGCCAGAATTCAGGAAGAAAACAGGAACTTAGGAAGATAGTAGGTGTTGCCCATCCATAAGGCAAGCCGCAGTCCATTCATAAATTGGGCAGGATGAATGCTGGGAAGCTTTCTACTAGACAGGACACATCCATTGATGCATTCTCTTTTCTAATGTCTACAACCAGGGACACAGTGGAATACACAAACATAGAAACACTCGCCTTGTCAAAAGCCTTACTAGAAACAGTTCACTCCAAACCAAACAAACCGCCTTTCCTTCCTATTCTCAGAACATGAGACAAAACCACAAACTCACACCCACACCCACAAAGGCACCTCCTTCCAAGTTGGTCTGTGACTACCCGGAGTGTCGTCTGACTGGTGGGCCATACTATGTTCCCCCGAAAGGGCCTGTCCTGTCTCACATCTGGCCTCCTTGGCCAACTCTGTGAAGTTGTCAGGAGCCAGCGGTGAGCCACTACCTGCTTTCTCTGGAAAGGCCCCTCTGCAGAGCTTTCCTGGCATTTGGCAATCCTCACCTCAGTGGGTACCAAGAAAGACTGACTCTGTCCTTGGTAAATCCAAACAAGTGAGCCCACTGGGACTGGGACTGGGACTGGCTCTGGGTGCCTGGCTTCCTGGATCCCAAGTTCAGAGAGTTCCATCACCAAGGAAGTGAGGTGAGGTCACTTCCTTCAGGAACTGAATGAGGTCACTGCCTTGGCAACCACTGTGTCCTAACAGTTGCTTCCAAGGCTCCCATGAGATGGAGGCTGCCCCTCCTTCCTGTGACACCTTCACAAGTTAGAATGGAATATCAACCATAGGCACCAAGGAACAGCTCTCCACACAGGCCTGCTTTGGTCCATCTTGTCTACATTAAGAAGAGAGAGGCTCATTCAGACACATCCCTTCATCCCGACCAGGAGGTTTGCCATGGAAGATGACTTCTGCTCTCTCAGGTCCTTCATAGCTGCCTACATCTTCTCCAGGGATCATTTCTGCATGGACCTTTGAGGTTCTCAGCAGGTGGAAGATCCCCCACATTCCTGTATTGTAAGACCCACTCTGTCCCTGCTCTTCTGTAAAGTTAGATTGAGGGAACAGTGTATGGTTAGGGTTAAGAACCTGTTTGGCTTAGGAATCACTCTGCTGGATGAAGAATGGTATTGGGAACCTGCGATATTTATAATAATATATAGGTGAAATATATGTATGAAAACAGAAATCCAAGTAAGATTTGAAGGCCAGAAGGGCATTGGGCCCTTGATTGGGATACTTAGCTTTGAATGACTTTCTGCACAGATGTCTCAGATAAATCGATATACAATGGCATGGGACCTTGTACCTTGGATGATTGAATGTAGAAGAGAACATCCAGTCAAAAAGGGATAGTAGGTAGGATTAGGAAGATTGTTGGTAAGTTTTGGAAGAAGAGTGAGTATGCAATTTGGACCAAAATTTCTTTAGCAATAGGGTGTCGGTTAGAGAGTGAATGTAAACGTCAGCACATGTGAAGAGTCAGTCACAATGATGAACTGGGGAACATATGTAGGAAAGCAGATATCAATAGAGACATTAGGAAATCAGGCAAAATATAAAGTGAGTGAGTGGATTAGACGTTTTCAACAGGGTTGAGGTTGAATATATCATCTTAGGAAGAAACAAATGTGTAGTCACCAATAGCATTGACATTTGAGAGCATTAGGCAACCTGGACAAGGATGTTTTTAGTAATCCATGCTCACTTTCCAATGAGGCTTTGGTGCAATCATAAGTGTGACCTTTGCATTTTGTGTCCAGAATATCACTGTGATAAAATGTATATGTAGATCAGGTGACATGAGTGTTTCTTCCACCATTTCTGGGAGTAATATGTTGAAGACATATAAATTAGCCTTTGGGGGTACAAATAGGTGTACCCTGGGTCTATGAATATAGAGATAATGCATGAATATACCATACTGTGAATAAATAGTATAACAGGTTCCACTTTAAATAATGGATTGCATTGATATCTGAAAATATATAGGAAATCTAATATTGATACACAACCATTCATTCTAACCAGTTATACATCTAATGGTGATATTGGGGTTATGGTTTACCATGAAGGGGGTGTGAGTTTTGCTTCACAAGGGATTATGGAAATGGAAAAGAATGTGTTTGGAAAGAAGTCTCATGAAAAGACCAGTCAAGAAACGTGGAGGAATACATGTGTTCTGAAGCAGGAAGTGATTGAAAGGGAAATAAATGCCTAGAAATTTGTGAACTTGAGGATGAAATACATATCCTATGATGTGCATCAACTGAAGAAATAGTAATGTACCAGTGTTGAATAAAAATGAACGTCAAAATACACATCATGTCCCATAGGAATCTACTTGCATTCATGTTAAACTGGATCAGTTACTGTAGAAATATTAGGATTTCAGCACTAGGAAACAAATATGTATTTCAGGTGGATGACTATTTCTGAGAATAATCTTGTGAAAAGTTGATTATAAATCCACATATATGAACATGAATGAATTTAGGGAGTATATAATATGACACATACATTTCATATTTTGAAAAATCTGAAGAGTGTGTGTATGTGTGTGTGTGTATATATACATATACACAAAAAAAAACAACACACACACACAAACACAGACTTTAAAGAGTAGAAATATATATGCCAATCGAAATTCATCATGAAATATTTATCATCCACAGATCCAAAAATATTTATTTTACTGAACATGTATTTATGTATCATGTTGTTCAAGTGGGAAGCTCACCTGGAGGTTGAATTCTCAGTTCCAACAGCGTTTAGGAGGAGTGATCTCTTCTCACAGTTTGTATCTGCCAAGTCAGCCACCTCACAAGAATGGACGTGGGATAGGAGGTAGGATTCTATATGTGCATGTAAAAATGCATGTTGCTGAATAGGCTACAGAGAAAGGGAGACAGGAATTCACATATTTGTTAACATTCAAAACACATGGAGAACTATTTCTATTAAATTGGACAAGATTTATAACATCTACACTTTATAATGCCAAAGGCCAGTCCAACTATACACCAGGCCTGCTCTGAACTGCCTGTATTTCTATTCTGTTTGAGTTATTTTTCTCCATCACATTAGTATTCGTAGTCACAATCTAGTAGGGTATGGGTTAGTGTCAGGGATTCAGTATTTCGAACGGAAAATAGGAAAATGAATCCAATGTGTAGGCCAATATGTGCTACAAAAAAATCTTCCCACTCTCATCCAGAACATTGCCTTGACATTACCTTCACAATAAGTAAGACACAATTTGAGGAGAAGAGTTAGAAATGCTGTGAATACATATGTGGAATGGAAACTGCTCAGGAGTTCACAACCTTGGAGGTGGTAGACTAGTTTCCATGAGTAAGGCACAGGGTAAACACTCCACAAACGTGGAGCTCTGCTGGCCTAAAGACTTTGTGAGAAACTGCTTCTGAGGTTGGGCACTTGAAATATATGTTGTTTTCAGGAGCTTTAGCTTCCTTTGTAGTGAGACCATCAAACCAGGTCTGCATCTATGTGACCTGGAGGACATGGTTTCTGATTTTCCAATGAACATGAGGCAGAAGTGCTGAATTCTCTCTTTGCAGGTAAACTGTGGCCACTGTGGTCTAAGTGTCTCCCTGTGTGGTCTGTGAAGCCATTTGGTCATCCTCCACTTTTCCTGGTGTTTCTTGCTGCTGCACTGGGAGTTTGGAATTTGCTTCAGGAAATACAAGGAGTTCAACTGGGACACAGTGCTGGAGGGAGTTCTGCCACTTGTGGTGTGTCAAGGTCCTAAAAGAATGCACCAGCCAGGCTTCTATCCCACAGAGCTTGCCCCCTTGACCATAGCAACCTGATTCTGAACATTGCCCTGAAACCTCTCCATATAACAAGATGCCTTTACATAGAAGGGTCTGCTCACTGCACCATGTCAGTCACAAGCCATTTGGAAGCCAATGGCAGATCCACATGGCCCCACCACAGATGTTTTATCACACACCTGCACACCACTGCTCTAGGCCCACTACTCAGCAGGCCCCAACTTACTGGCATCTCTGTTTTACACCATTTTCATGAAACCCAGTCAATCAAGGCACTGTCTGGTACACTCATGATCAGCAACAGGACATCCAAAGGTTCTCCAGTGCCACCTGGTCATGGGAATTTCAAAAATGTCATGGTATTTATCTAGCTAGCCATTTTTAAAGGATGAAGTTGGAGGCACTGTGGGTTTCCATTCCTTCAGGAACCATTCAATGGTGAGGAAGCTCATTTCGACGAAAGCTCTGGGGAACTCTCACAAACAAGGCTTCCCAAAGAGTGGCCAAAAGGTCACAGGAAGCCAGGCCCATTGAGGTCTACAATGTGAGGTCCACGTGTGTTTGGACTCTCCACGATGGCTGCCAGGTCTTTTAGAATAAAATCATGTGATATCCGGGCTGAGATTCCCAGTGCTCTGTGGAAAGCCAGCCTGGGCCTAGATCTCAGTTTCCAAGGGCGACTCTCATGCGTGGCCTCCTAACATCCCGACACAATTCACGGCAATACTTCTCTGAGGTCAGTTCCAGAACTCAGTCTCCAAGGGGAATCACACCAGAGTTCAAGCCCAGGTGGACCCAGTCATCTCTTCCCACTGCCACACCACAATTCAAACCAAAACACTGCCACATGGCCCTCATCTTCTTCCATATAGACACTCATCATAACCTCTGGCTGGAGGTTTCCATGAGGGGCACAGCCCAAGACAGTGTCCACAATAAGCTCCCTTGCCTCTCATTTGCCTAATGTCAGGGTGGACTGGACACCCTTCCTGTGGACCTGGAGTGATCAAATAGGCCTGCCTTTAATACTGCTCTACTTCTCCAATTGGAGGCCTACTGACTGCCGGGTATAGATTCTTTGTGTGAACTGGAGTCATGAGAAAACCCAAGCACCTATGGGCTAGCCTCTGCATGGCTTTGAAGGACTCATTTGACACAAAGGATCCCTATTCTCACTTGATGGAGGTCAGGAACCTTACAGAGGAAGGCGAGAGACCTCATCCAGGATGACTGCTTTTGTGCCAATTTGGCTTTGGATGCACACATGGGATCTTTCTTTGGATCCACCAGGTGCTGACAATCTAAGCCACAGCCTCACACTGGGCCAAGAGGCTGATTCAGACACATCCCTTTGCAAAGCAATTAAGCAAAGAGCCACAGGTGATGCCCATTCATTTCCATTTGAAAACTGTTTTCTTCAGGCTTCACAAAGGGGTGCCCTGAGGCAAAGGCCTTCCTGACATTCAGGGCCACAGAAGGATAGGTAAGCCCAAGGCCCAAAGCAGGGTTTCTCCAGGGAGACTTTCCTGGTCACACTGATATCTGAGTTTTCTGAGATGCTCACCATTCCTTTCAACTATCCAGTACATGGCCATGTCACCGAGCTTGGAGGTGGTACATATCTTGGACACAAAACCATGAGCCTATTCTGGAGAGTGGCCAGAATTCAGGAAGAAAACAGGAACTTAGGAAGATAGTAGGTGTTGCCCATCCATAAGGCAAGCCGCAGTCCATTCATAAATTGGGCAGGATGAATGCTGGGAAGCTTTCTACTAGACAGGACACATCCATTGATGCATTCTCTTTTCTAATGTCTACAACCAGGGACACAGTGGAATACACAAACATAGAAACACTCGCCTTGTCAAAAGCCTTACTAGAAACAGTTCACTCCAAACCAAACAAACCGCCTTTCCTTCCTATTCTCAGAACATGAGACAAAACCACAAACTCACACCCACACCCACAAAGGCACCTCCTTCCAAGTTGGTCTGTGACTACCCGGAGTGTCGTCTGACTGGTGGGCCATACTATGTTCCCCCGAAAGGGCCTGTCCTGTCTCACATCTGGCCTCCTTGGCCAACTCTGTGAAGTTGTCAGGAGCCAGCGGTGAGCCACTACCTGCTTTCTCTGGAAAGGCCCCTCTGCAGAGCTTTCCTGGCATTTGGCAATCCTCACCTCAGTGGGTACCAAGAAAGACTGACTCTGTCCTTGGTAAATCCAAACAAGTGAGCCCACTGGGACTGGGACTGGGACTGGCTCTGGGTGCCTGGCTTCCTGGATCCCAAGTTCAGAGAGTTCCATCACCAAGGAAGTGAGGTGAGGTCACTTCCTTCAGGAACTGAATGAGGTCACTGCCTTGGCAACCACTGTGTCCTAACAGTTGCTTCCAAGGCTCCCATGAGATGGAGGCTGCCCCTCCTTCCTGTGACACCTTCACAAGTTAGAATGGAATATCAACCATAGGCACCAAGGAACAGCTCTCCACACAGGCCTGCTTTGGTCCATCTTGTCTACATTAAGAAGAGAGAGGCTCATTCAGACACATCCCTTCATCCCGACCAGGTGGTTGGCCATGGAAGATGACTTCTGCTCTCTCAGGTCCTTCATAGCTGCCTACATCTTCTCCAGGGATCATTTCTGCATGGACCTTTGAGGTTCTCAGCAGGTGGAAGATCCCCCACATTCCTGTATTGTAAGACCCACTCTGTCCCTGCTCTTCTGTAAAGTTAGATTGAGGGAACAGTGTATGGTTAGGGTTAAGAACCTGTTTGATGTGGCTTAGGAATCACTCTGCTGGATGAAGAATGGTATTGGGAACCTGCGATATTTATAATAATATATAGGTGAAATATATGTATGAAAACAGAAATCCAAGTAAGATTTGAAGGCCAGAAGGGCATTGGGCCCTTGATTGGGATACTTAGCTTTGAATGACTTTCTGCACAGATGTCTCAGATAAATCGATACACAATGGCATAGGACCTTGTACCTTGGATGATTGAATGTAGAAGAGAACATCCAGTCAAAAAGGGATAGTAGGTAGGATTAGGAAGATAGTTGGTAAGTTTTGGAAGAAGAGTGAGTATGCAATTTGGACCAAAAGTTCTTTAGCAATAGGGTGTCGGTTAGAGAGTGAATGTAAACGTCAGCACATGTGAAGAGTCAGTCACAATGATGAACTGGGGAACATATGTAGGAAAGCAGATATCAATAGAGACATTAGGAAATCAGGCAAAATATAAAGTGAGTGAGTGGATTAGACGTTTTCAACAGGGTTGAGGTTGAATATATCATCTTAGGAAGAAACAAATGTGTAGTCACCAATAGCATTGACATTTGAGAGCATTAGGCAACCTGGACAAGGATGTTTTTAGTAATCCATGCTCACTTTCCAATGAGGCTTTGGTGCAATCATAAGTGTGACCTTTGCATTTTGTGTCCAGAATATCACTGTGATAAAATGTATATGTAGATCAGGTGACATGAGTGTTTCTTCCACCATTTCTGGGAGTAATATGTTGAAGACATATAAATTAGCCTTTGGGGGTACAAATAGGTGTACCCTGGGTCTATGAATATAGAGATAATGCATGAATAGACCATACTGTGAATAAATAGTATAACAGGTTCCACTTTAAATAATGGATTGCATTGATATCTGAAAATATATAGGAAATCTAATATTGATACACAACCATTCATTCTAACCAGTTATACATCTAATGGTGATATTGGGGTTATGGTTTACCATGAAGGGGGTGTGAGTTTTGCTTCACAAGGGATTATGGAAATGGAAAAGAATGTGTTTGGAAAGAAGTCTCATGAAAAGACCAGTCAAGAAACGTGGAGGAATACATGTGTTCTGAAGCAGGAAGTGATTGAAAGGGAAATAAATGCCTAGAAATTTGTGAACTTGAGGATGAAATACATATCCTATGATGTGCATCAACTGAAGAAATAGTAATGTACCAGTGTTGAATAAAAATGAACGTCAAAATACACATCATGTCCCATAGGAATCTACTTGCATTCATGTTAAACTGGATCAGTTACTGTAGAAATATTAGGATTTCAGCACTAGGAAACAAATATGTATTTCAGGTGGATGACTATTTCTGAGAATAATCTTGTGAAAAGTTGATTATAAATCCACATATATGAACATGAATGAATTTAGGGAGTATATAATATGACACATACATTTCATATTTTGAAAAATCTGAAGAGTGTGTGTATGTGTGTGTGTGTATATATACATATACACAAAAAAAAAACAACACACACACACAAACACAGACTTTAAAGAGTAGAAATATATATGCCAATCGAAATTCATCATGAAATATTTATCATCCACAGATCCAAAAATATTTATTTTACTGAACATGTATTTATGTATCATGTTGTTCAAGTGGGAAGCTCACCTGGAGGTTGAATTCTCAGTTCCAACAGCGTTTAGGAGGAGTGATCTCTTCTCACAGTTTGTATCTGCCAAGTCAGCCACCTCACAAGAATGGACGTGGGATAGGAGGTAGGATTCTATATGTGCATGTAAAAATGCATGTTGCTGAATAGGCTACAGAGAAAGGGAGACAGGAATTCACATATTTGTTAACATTCAAAACACATGGAGAACTATTTCTATTAAATTGGACAAGATTTATAACACCTACACTTTATAATGCCAAAGGCCAGTCCAACTATACACCAGGCCTGCTCTGAACTGCCTGTATTTCTATTCTGTTTGAGTTATTTTTCTCCATCACATTAGTATTCGTAGTCACAATCTAGTAGGGTATGGGTTAGTGTCAGGGATTCAGTATTTCGAACGGAAAATAGGAAAATGAATCCAATGTGTAGGCCAATATGTGCTACAAAAAAATCTTCCCACTCTCATCCAGAACATTGCCTTGACATTACCTTCACAATAAGTAAGACACAATTTGAGGAGAAGAGTTAGAAATGCTGTGAATACATATGTGGAATGGAAACTGCTCAGGAGTTCACAACCTTGGAGGTGGTAGACTAGTTTCCATGAGTAAGGGACAGGGTAAACACTCCACAAACGTGGAGCTCTGCTGGCCTAAAGACTTTGTGAGAAACTGCTTCTGAGGTTGGGCACTTGAAATATATGTTGTTTTCAGGAGCTTTAGCTTCCTTTGTAGTGAGACCATCAAACCAGGTCTGCATCTATGTGACCTGGAGGACATGGTTTCTGATTTTCCAATGAACATGAGGCAGAAGTGCTGAATTCTCTCTTTGCAGGTAAACTGTGGCCACTGTGGTCTAAGTGTCTCCCTGTGTGGTCTGTGAAGCCATTTGGTCATCCTCCACTTTTCGTGGTGTTTCTTGCTGCTGCACTGGGAGTTTGGAATTTGCTTCAGGAAATACAAGGAGTTCAACTGGGACACAGTGCTGGAGGGAGTTCTGCCACTTGTGGTGTGTCAAGGTCCTAAAAGAATGCACCAGCCAGGCTTCTATCCCACAGAGCTTGCCCCCTTGACCATAGCAACCTGATTCTGAACATTGCCCTGAAACCTCTCCATATAACAAGATGCCTTTACATAGAAGGGTCTGCTCACTGCACCATGTCAGTCACAAGCCATTTGGAAGCCAATGGCAGATCCACATGGCCCTACCACAGATGTTTTATCACACACCTGCACACCACTGCTCTAGGCCCACTACTCAGCAGGCCCCAACTTACTGGCATCTCTGTTTTACACCATTTTCATGAAACCCAGTCAATCAAGGCACTGTCTGGTACACTCATGATCAGCAACAGGACATCCAAAGGTTCTCCAGTGCCACCTGGTCATGGGAATTTCAAAAATGTCATGGTATTTATCTAGCTAGCCATTTTGAAAGGATGAAGTTGGAGGCACTGTGGGTTTCCATTCCTTCAGGAACCATTCAATGGTGAGGAAGCTCATTTCAACGAAAGCTCTGGGGAACTCTCACAAACAAGGCTTCCCAAAGAGTGGCCAAAAGGTCACAGGAAGCCAGGCCCATTGAGGTCTACAATGTGAGGTCCACGTGTGTTTGGACTCTCCACGATGGCTGCCAGGTCTTTTAGAATAAAATCATGTGATATCCGGGCTGAGATTCCCAGTGCTCTGTGGAAAGCCAGCCTGGGCCTAGATCTCAGTTTCCAAGGGTGACTCTCATGCGTGGCCTCCTAACATCCCGACACTATTCACGGCAATACTTCTCTGAGGTCAGTTCCAGAACTCAGTCTCCAAGGGGAATCACACCAGAGTTCAAGCCCAGGTGGACCCAGTCATCTCTTCCCACTGCCACACCACAATTCAAACCAAAACACTGCCACATGGCCCTCATCTTCTTCCATATAGACACTCATCATAACCTCTGGCTGGAGGTTTCCATGAGGGGCACAGCCCAAGACAGTGTCCACAATAAGCTCCCTTGCCTCTCATTTGCCTAATGTCAGGGTGGACTGGACACCCTTCCTGTGGACCTGGAGTGATCAAATAGGCCTGCCTTTAATACTGCTCTACTTCTCCAATTGGAGGCCTACTGACTGCCGGGTATAGATTCTTTGTGTGAACTGGAGTCATGAGAAAACCCAAGCACCTATGGGCTAGCCTCTGCATGGCTTTGAAGGACTCATTTGACACAAAGGATCCCTATTCTCACTTGATGGAGGTCAGGAACCTTACAGAGGAAGGCGAGAGACCTCATCCAGGATGACTGCTTTTGTGCCAATTTGGCTTTGGATGCACACATGGGATCTTTCTTTGGACCCACCAGGTGCTGACAATCTAAGCCACAGCCTCACACTGGGCCAAGAGGCTGATTCAGACACATCCCTTTGCAAAGCAATTAAGCAAAGAGCCACAGGTGATGCCCATTCATTTCCATTTGAAAACTGTTTTCTTCAGGCTTCACAAAGGGGTGCCCTGAGGCAAAGGCCTTCCTGACATTCAGGGCCACAGAAGGATAGGTAAGCCCAAGGCCCAAAGCAGGGTTTCTCCAGGGAGACTTTCCTGGTCACACTGATATCTGAGTTTTCTGAGATGCTCACCATTCCTTTCAACTATCCAGTACATGGCCATGTCACCGAGCTTGGAGGTGGTACATATCTTGGACACAAAACCATGAGCCTATTCTGGAGAGTGGCCAGAATTCAGGAAGAAAACAGGAACTTAGGAAGATAGTAGGTGTTGCCCATCCATAAGGCAAGCCGCAGTCCATTCATAAATTGGGCAGGATGAATGCTGGGAAGCTTTCTACTAGACAGGACACATCCATTGATGCATTCTCTTTTCTAATGTCTACAACCAGGGACACAGTGGGATACACAAACATAGAAACACTCGCCTTGTCAAAAGCCTTACTAGAAACAGTCCACTCCAAACCAAACAAACCGCCTTTCCTACCTATTCTCAGAACATGAGACAAAACCACAAACTCACACCCACACCCACAAAGGCACCTCCTTCCAAGTTGGTCTGTGACTACCCGGAGTGTCGTCTGACTGGTGGGCCATACTATGTTCCCCCGAAAGGGCCTGTCCTGTCTCACATCTGGCCTCCTTGGCCAACTCTGTGAAGTTGTCAGGAGCCAGCGGTGAGCCACTACCTGCTTTCTCAGGAAAGGCCCCTCTGCAGAGCTTTCCTGGCATTTGGCAATCCTCACCTCAGTGGGTACCAAGAAAGACTGACTCTGTCCTTGGTAAATCCAAACAAGTGAGCCCACTGGGACTGGGACTGGGACTGGCTCTGGGTGCCTGGCTTCCTGGATCCCAAGTTCAGAGAGTTCCATCACCAAGGAAGTGAGGTGAGGTCACTTCCTTCAGGAACTGAATGAGGTCACTGCCTTGGCAACCACTGTGTCCTAACAGTTGCTTCCAAGGCTCCCATGAGATGGAGGCTGCCCCTCTTCCTGTGACACTTTCACAAGTTAGAATGGAATATCAACCATAGGCACCAAGGAACAGCTCTCCACACAGGCCTGCTTTGGTCCATCTTGTCTACATTAAGAAGAGAGAGGCTCATTCAGACACATCCCTTCATCCTGACCAGGTGGTTTGCCATGGAAGATGACTTCTGCTCTCTCAGGTCCTTCATAGCTGCCTACATCTTCTCCAGGGATCATTTCTGCATGGACCTTTGAGGTTCTCAGCAGGTGGAAGATCCCCCACATTCCTGTATTGTAAGACCCACTCTGTCCCTGCTCTTCTGTAAAGTTAGATTGAGGGAACAGTGTATGGTTAGGGTTAAAAACCTGTTTGGCTTAGGAATCACTCTGCTGGATGAAGAATGGTATTGGGAACCTGCAATATTTATAATAATATATAGGTGAAATATATGTATGAAAACAGAAATCCAAGTAAGATTTGAAGGCCAGAAGGGCATTGGGCCCTTGATTGGGATACTTAGCTTTGAATGACTTTCTGCACAGATGTCTCAGATAAATCGATATACAATGGCATGGGACCTTGTACCTTGGATGATTGAATGTAGAAGAGAACATCCAGTCAAAAAGGGATAGTAGGTAGGATTACGAAGATTGTTGGTAAGTTTTGGAAGAAGAGTGGGTATGCAATTTGGACCAAAATTTCTTTAGCAATAGGGTGTCAGTTAGAGAGTGAATGTAAACGTCAGCACATGTGAAGAGTCAGTCACAATGATGAACTGGGGAACATATGTAGGAAAGCAGATATCAATAGAGACATTAGGAAATCAGGCAAAATATAAAGTGAGTGATTGGATTAGACGTTTTCAACAGGGTTGAGGTTGAATATATCATCTTAGGAAGAAACAAATGTGTAGTCACCAATAGCATTGACATTTGAGAGCATTAGGCAACCTGGACAAGGATGTTTTTAGTAATCCATGCTCACTTTCCAATGAGGCTTTGGTGCAATCATAAGTGTGACCTTTGCATTTTGTGTCCAGAATATCACTGTGATAAAATGTATATGTAGATCAGGTGACATGAGTGTTTCTTCCACCATTTCTGGGAGTAATATGTTGAAGACATATAAATTAGCCTTTGGGGGTACAAATAGGTGTACCCTGGGTCTATGAATATAGAGATAATGCATGAATAGACCATACTGTGAATAAATATTATAACAGGTTCCAATTTATATAATGGATTGCATTGATATCTGAAAATATATAGGAAATCTAATATTGATACACAACCATTCATTCTAACCAGTTATACATCTAATGGTGATATTGGGGTTATGGTTTACCATGAAGGGGGTGTGAGTTTTGCTTCACAAGGGATTATGGAAATGGAAAAGAATGTGTTTGGAAAGAAGTCTCATGAAAAGACCAGTCAAGAAACGTGGAGGTATACATGTGTTCTGAAGCAGGAAGTGATTGAAAGGGAAATAAATGCCTAGAAATTTGTGAACTTGAGGATGAAATACATATCCTATGATGTGCATCAACTGAAGAAATAGTAATGTACCAGTGTTGAATAAAAATGAACGTCAAAATACACATCATGTCCCATAGGAATCTACTTGCATTCATGTTAAACTGGGTCAGTTACTGTAGAAATACTAGGATTTCAGCACTAGGAAACAAATATGTATTTCAGGTGGATGACTATTTCTGAGAATAATCTTGTGAAAAGTTGATTATAAATCCACATATATGAACATGAATGAATTTAGGGAGTATATAATATGACACATACATTTCATATTTTGAAAAATCTGAAGAGTGTGTGTATGTGTGTGTGTGTATATATACATATACACAAAAAAAAACAACACACACACACAAACACAGACTTTAAAGAGTAGAAATATATATGCCAATCGAAATTCATCATGAAATATTTATCATCCACAGATCCAAAAATATTTATTTTACTGAACATGTATTTATGTATCATGTTGTTCAAGTGGGAAGCTCACCTGGAGGTTGAATTCTCAGTTCCAACAGCGTTTAGGAGGAGTGATCTCTTCTCACAGTTTGTATCTGCCAAGTCAGCCACCTCACAAGAATGGACGTGGGATAGGAGGTAGGATTCTATATGTGCATGTAAAAATGCATGTTGCTGAATAGGCTACAGAGAAAGGGAGACAGGAATTCACATATTTGTTAACATTCAAAACACATGGAGAACTATTTCTATTAAATTGGACTAGATTTATAACACCTACACTTTATAATGCCAAAGGCCAGTCCAACTATACACCAGGCCTGCTCTGAACTGCCTGTATTTCTATTCTGTTTGAGTTATTTTTCTCCATCACATTAGTATTCGTAGTCACAATCTAGTAGGGTATGGGTTAGTGTCAGGGATTCAGTATTTCGAACGGAAAATAGGAAAATGAATCCAATGTGTAGGCCAATATGTGCTACAAAAAAATCTTCCCACTCTCATCCAGAACATTGCCTTGACATTACCTTCACAATAAGTAAGACACAATTTGAGGAGAAGAGTTAGAAATGCTGTGAATACATATGTGGAATGGAAAATGCTCAGGAGTTCACAACCTTGGAGGTGGTAGACTAGTTTCCATGAGTAAGGGACAGGGTAAACACTCCACAAACGTGGAGCTCTGCTGGCCTAAAGACTTCGTGAGAAACTGCTTCTGAGTTTGGGCACTTGAAATAAATGTTGTTGTCAGGAGCTTTAGCTTCCTTTGTAGTGAGACCATCAAACCAGGTCTGCATCTATGTGACCTGGAGGACATGGTTTCTGATTTTCCAATGAACATGAGGCAGAAGTGCTGAATTCTCTCTTTGCAGGTAAACTGTGGCCACTGTGGTCTAAGTGTCTCCGTGTGTGGACTGTGAAGCCATTTGGTCATCCTCCACTTTTCCTGGTGTTTCTTGCTGCTGCACTGGGAGTTCGGAATTTGCTTCAGGAAATACAAGGAGTTCAACTGGGACACAGTGCTGGAGGGAGTTCTGTCACGTGTGGTGGGTCAAGGTCCTAGGAGAATGCACCAGCCAGGCTTCTATCCCACAGAGCTTGCCCCCTTGACCATAGCAACCTGATTCTGAACATTGCCCTGAAACCTCTCCATATAACAAGATGCCTTTACATAGAAGGGTCTGCTCACTGCACCATGTCAGTCACAAGCCATTTGGAAGCCAATGGCAGATCCACATGGCCCCACCACAGATGTTTTATCACACACCTGCACACCACTGCTCTAGGCCCACTACTCAGCAGGCCCCAACTTACTGGCATCTCTGTTTTACACCATTTTCATGAAACCCAGTCAATCAAGGCACTGTCTGGTACACTCATGATCAGCAACAGGACATCCAAAGGTTCTCCAGTGCCACCTGGTCATGGGAATTTCAAAAATGTCATGGTATTTATCTAGCTAGCCATTTTGAAAGGATGAAGTTGGAGGCACTGTGGGTTTCCATTCCTTCGGGAACCATTCAATGGTGAGGAAGCTCATTTCAACGAAAGCTCTGGGGAACTCTCACAAACAAGGCTTCCCAAAGAGTGGCCAAAAGGTCACAGGAAGCCAGGCCCATTGAGGTCTACAATGTGAGGTCCACGTGTGTTTGGACTCTCCACGATGGCTGCCAGGTCTTTTAGAATAAAATCATGTGATATCCGGGCTGAGATTCCCAGTGCTCTGTGGAAAGCCAGCCTGGGCCTAGATCTCAGTTTCCAAGGGCGACTCTCATGCGTGGCCTCCTAACATCCCGACACAATTCACGGCAATACTTCTCTGAGGTCAGTTCCAGAACTCAGTCTCCAAGGGGAATCACACCAGAGTTCAAGCCCAGGTGGACCCAGTCATCTCTTCCCACTGCCACACCACAATTCAAACCAAAACACTGCCACATGGCCCTCATCTTCTTCCATATAGACACTCATCATAACCTCTGGCTGGAGGTTTCCATGAGGGGCACAGCCCAAGACAGTGTCCACAATAAGCTCCCTTGCCTCTCATTTGCCTAATGTCAGGGTGGACTGGACACCCTTCCTGTGGACCTGGAGTGATCAAATAGGCCTGCCTTTAATACTGCTCTACTTCTCCAATTGGAGGCCTACTGACTGCCGGGTATAGATTCTTTGTGTGAACTGGAGTCATGAGAAAACCCAAGCACCTATGGGCTAGCCTCTGCATGGCTTTGAAGGACTCATTTGACACAAAGGATCCCTATTCTCACTTGATGGAGGTCAGGAACCTTACAGAGGAAGGCGAGAGACCTCATCCAGGATGACTGCTTTTGTGCCAATTTGGCTTTGGATGCACACATGGGATCTTTCTTTGGATCCACCAGGTGCTGACAATCTAAGCCACAGCCTCACACTGGGCCAAGAGGCTGATTCAGACACATCCCTCTGCAAAGCAATTAAGCAAAGAGCCACAGGTGATGCCCATTCATTTCCATTTGAAAACTGTTTTCTTCAGGCTTCACAAAGGGGTGCCCTGAGGCAAAGGCCTTCCTGACATTCAGGGCCACAGAAGGATAGGTAAGCCCAAGGCCCAAAGCAGGGTTTCTCCAGGGAGACTTTCCTGGTCACACTGATATCTGAGTTTTCTGAGATGCTCACCATTCCTTTCAACTATCCAGTACATGGCCATGTCACCGAGCTTGGAGGTGGTACATATCTTGGACACAAAACCATGAGCCTATTCTGGAGAGTGGCCAGAATTCAGGAAGAAAACAGGAACTTAGGAAGATAGTAGGTGTTGCCCATCCATAAGGCAAGCCGCAGTCCATTCATAAATTGGGCAGGATGAATGCTGGGAAGCTTTCTACTAGACAGGACACATCCATTGATGCATTCTCTTTTCTAATGTCTACAACCAGGGACACAGTGGGATACACAAACATAGAAACACTCGCCTTGTCAAAAGCCTTACTAGAAACAGTCCACTCCAAACCAAACAAACCGCCTTTCCTACCTATTCTCAGAACATGAGACAAAACCACAAACTCACACCCACACCCACAAAGGCACCTCCTTCCAAGTTGGTCTGTGACTACCCGGAGTGTCGTCTGACTGGTGGGCCATACTATGTTCCCCCGAAAGGGCCTGTCCTGTCTCACATCTGGCCTCCTTGGCCAACTCTGTGAAGTTGTCAGGAGCCAGCGGTGAGCCACTACCTGCTTTCTCAGGAAAGGCCCCTCTGCAGAGCTTTCCTGGCATTTGGCAATCCTCACCTCAGTGGGTACCAAGAAAGACTGACTCTGTCCTTGGTAAATCCAAACAAGTGAGCCCACTGGGACTGGGACTGGGACTGGCTCTGGGTGCCTGGCTTCCTGGATCCCAAGTTCAGAGAGTTCCATCACCAAGGAAGTGAGGTGAGGTCACTTCCTTCAGGAACTGAATGAGGTCACTGCCTTGGCAACCACTGTGTCCTAACAGTTGCTTCCAAGGCTCCCATGAGATGGAGGCTGCCCCTCTTCCTGTGACACTTTCACAAGTTAGAATGGAATATCAACCATAGGCACCAAGGAACAGCTCTCCACACAGGCCTGCTTTGGTCCATCTTGTCTACATTAAGAAGAGAGAGGCTCATTCAGACACATCCCTTCATCCTGACCAGGTGGTTTGCCATGGAAGATGACTTCTGCTCTCTCAGGTCCTTCATAGCTGCCTACATCTTCTCCAGGGATCATTTCTGCATGGACCTTTGAGGTTCTCAGCAGGTGGAAGATCCCCCACATTCCTGTATTGTAAGACCCACTCTGTCCCTGCTCTTCTGTAAAGTTAGATTGAGGGAACAGTGTATGGTTAGGGTTAAGAACCTGTTTGGCTTAGGAATCACTCTGCTGGATGAAGAATGGTATTGGGAACCTGCGATATTTATAATAATATATAGGTGAAATATATGTATGAAAACAGAAATCCAAGTAAGATTTGAAGGCCAGAAGGGCATTGGGCCCTTGATTGGGATACTTAGCTTTGAATGACTTTCTGCACAGATGTCTCAGATAAATCGATATACAATGGCATGGGACCTTGTACCTTGGATGATTGAATGTAGAAGAGAACATCCAGTCAAAAAGGGATAGTAGGTAGGATTAGGAAGATTGTTGGTAAGTTTTGGAAGAAGAGTGAGTATGCAATTTGGACCAAAATTTCTTTAGCAATAGGGTGTCGGTTAGAGAGTGAATGTAATCGTCAGCACATGTGAAGAGTCAGTCACAATGATGAACTGGGGAACATATGTAGGAAAGCAGATATCAATAGAGACATTAGGAAATCAGGCAAAATATAAAGTGAGTGAGTGGATTAGACGTTTTCAACAGGGTTGAGGTTGAATATATCATCTTAGGAAGAAACAAATGTGTAGTCACCAATAGCATTGACATTTGAGAGCATTAGGCAACCTGGACAAGGATGTTTTTAGTAATCCATGCTCACTTTCCAATGAGGCTTTGGTGCAATCATAAGTGTGACCTTTGCATTTTGTGTCCAGAATATCACTGTGATAAAATGTATATGTAGATCAGGTGACATGAGTGTTTCTTCCACCATTTCTGGGAGTAATATGTTGAAGACATATAAATTAGCCTTTGGGGGTACAAATAGGTGTACCCTGGGTCTATGAATATAGAGATAATGCATGAATAGACCATACTGTGAATAAATAGTATAACAGGTTCCACTTTAAATAATGGATTGCATTGATATCTGAAAATATATAGGAAATCTAATATTGATACACAACCATTCATTCTAACCAGTTATACATCTAATGGTGATATTGGGGTTATGGTTTACCATGAAGGGGGTGTGAGTTTTGCTTCACAAGGGATTATGGAAATGGAAAAGAATGTGTTTGGAAAGAAGTCTCATGAAAAGACCAGTCAAGAAACGTGGAGGAATACATGTGTTCTGAAGCAGGAAGTGATTGAAAGGGAAATAAATGCCTAGAAATTTGTGAACTTGAGGATGAAATACATATCCTATGATGTGCATCAACTGAAGAAATAGTAATGTACCAGTGTTGAATAAAAATGAACGTCAAAATACACATCATGTCCCATAGGAATCTACTTGCATTCATGTTAAACTGGGTCAGTTACTGTAGAAATACTAGGATTTCAGCACTAGGAAACAAATATGTATTTCAGGTGGATGACTATTTCTGAGAATAATCTTGTGAAAAGTTGATTATAAATCCACATATATGAACATGAATGAATTTAGGGAGTATATAATATGACACATACATTTCATATTTTGAAAAATCTGAAGAGTGTGTGTATGTGTGTGTGTATATATACATATACACAAAAAAAACAACACACACACACAAACACAGACTTTAAAGAGTAGAAATATATATGCCAATCGAAATTCATCATGAAATATTTATCATCCACAGATCCAAAAATATTTATTTTACTGAACATGTATTTATGTATCATGTTGTTCAAGTGGGAAGCTCACCTGGAGGTTGAATTCTCAGTTCCAACAGCGTTTAGGAGGAGTGATCTCTTCTCACAGTTTGTATCTGCCAAGTCAGCCACCTCACAAGAATGGACGTGGGATAGGAGGTAGGATTCTATATGTGCATGTAAAAATGCATGTTGCTGAATAGGCTACAGAGAAAGGGAGACAGGAATTCACATATTTGTTAACATTCAAAACACATGGAGAACTATTTCTATTAAATTAGACAAGATTTATAACATCTACACTTTATAATGCCAAAGGCCAGTCCAACTATACACCAGGCCTGCTCTGAACTGCCTGTATTTCTATTCTGTTTGAGTTATTTTTCTCCATCACATTAGTATTCGTAGTCACAATCTAGTAGGGTATGGGTTAGTGTCAGGGATTCAGTATTTCGAACGGAAAATAGGAAAATGAATCCAATGTGTAGGCCAATATGTGCTACAAAAAAATCTTCCCACTCTCATCCAGAACATTGCCTTGACATTACCTTCACAATAAGTAAGACACAATTTGAGGAGAAGAGTTAGAAATGCTGTGAATACATATGTGGAATGGAAAATGCTCAGGAGTTCACAACCTTGGAGGTGGTAGACTAGTTTCCATGAGTAAGGGACAGGGTAAACACTCCACAAACGTGGAGCTCTGCTGGCCTAAAGACTTTGTGAGAAACTGCTTCTGAGGTTGGGCACTTGAAATATATGTTGTTTTCAGGAGCTTTAGCTTCCTTTGTAGTGAGACCATCAAACCAGGTCTGCATCTATGTGACCTGGAGGACATGGTTTCTGATTTTCCAATGAACATGAGGCAGAAGTGCTGAATTCTCTCTTTGCAGGTAAACTGTGGCCACTGTGGTCTAAGTGTCTCCGTGTGTGGACTGTGAAGCCATTTGGTCATCCTCCACTTTTCGTGGTGTTTCTTGCTGCTGCACTGGGAGTTTGGAATTTGCTTCAGGAAATACAAGGAGTTCAACTGGGACACAGTGCTGGAGGGAGTTCTGCCACTTGTGGTGTGTCAAGGTCCTAAAAGAATGCACCAGCCAGGCTTCTATCCCACAGAGCTTGCCCCCTTGACCATAGCAACCTGATTCTGAACATTGCCCTGAAACCTCTCCATATAACAAGATGCCTTTACATAGAAGGGTCTGCTCACTGCACCATGTCAGTCACAAGCCATTTGGAAGCCAATGGCAGATCCACATGACCCCACCACAGATGTTTTATCACACACCTGCACACCACTGCTCTAGGCCCACTACTCAGCAGGCCCCAACTTACTGGCATCTCTGTTTTACACCATTTTCATGAAACCCAGTCAATCAAGGCACTGTCTGGTACACTCATGATCAGCAACAGGACATCCAAAGGTTCTCCAGTGCCACCTGGTCATGGGAATTTCAAAAATGTCATGGTATTTATCTAGCTAGCCATTTTTAAAGGATGAAGTTGGAGGCACTGTGGGTTTCCATTCCTTCAGGAACCATTCAATGGTGAGGAAGCTCATTTCAACGAAAGCTCTGGGGAACTCTCACAAACAAGGCTTCCCAAAGAGTGGCCAAAAGGTCACAGGAAGCCAGGCCCATTGAGGTCTACAATGTGAGGTCCACGTGTGTTTGGACTCTCCACGATGGCTGCCAGGTCTTTTAGAATAAAATCATGTGATATCCGGGCTGAGATTCCCAGTGCTCTGTGGAAAGCCAGCCTGGGCCTAGATCTCAGTTTCCAAGGGCGACTCTCATGCGTGGCCTCCTAACATCCCGACACAATTCACGGCAATACTTCTCTGAGGTCAGTTCCAGAACTCAGTCTCCAAGGGGAATCACACCAGAGTTCAAGCCCAGGTGGACCCAGTCATCTCTTCCCACTGCCACACCACAATTCAAACCAAAACACTGCCACATGGCCCTCATCTTCTTCCATATAGACACTCATCATAACCTCTGGCTGGAGGTTTCCATGAGGGGCACAGCCCAAGACAGTGTCCACAATAAGCTCCCTTGCCTCTCATTTGCCTAATGTCAGGGTGGACTGGACACCCTTCCTGTGGACCTGGAGTGATCAAATAGGCCTGCCTTTAATACTGCTCTACTTCTCCAATTGGAGGCCTACTGACTGCCGGGTATAGATTCTTTGTGTGAACTGGAGTCATGAGAAAACCCAAGCACCTATGGGCTAGCCTCTGCATGGCTTTGAAGGACTCATTTGACACAAAGGATCCCTATTCTCACTTGATGGAGGTCAGGAACCTTACAGAGGAAGGTGAGAGACCTCATCCAGGATGACTGCTTTTGTGCCAATTTGGCTTTGGATGCACACATGGGATCTTTCTTTGGATCCACCAGGTGCTGACAATCTAAGCCACAGCCTCACACTGGGCCAAGAGGCTGATTCAGACACATCCCTTTGCAAAGCAATTAAGCAAAGAGCCACAGGTGATGCCCATTCATTTCCATTTGAAAACTGTTTTCTTCAGGCTTCACAAAGGGGTGCCCTGAGGCAAAGGCCTTCCTGACATTCAGGGCCACAGAAGGATAGGTAAGCCCAAGGCCCAAAGCAGGGTTTCTCCAGGGAGACTTTCCTGGTCACACTGATATCTGAGTTTTCTGAGATGCTCACCATTCCTTTCAACTATCCAGTACATGGCCATGTCACCGAGCTTGGAGGTGGTACATATCTTGGACACAAAACCATGAGCCTATTCTGGAGAGTGGCCAGAATTCAGGAAGAAAACAGGAACTTAGGAAGATAGTAGGTGTTGCCCATCCATAAGGCAAGCCGCAGTCCATTCATAAATTGGGCAGGATGAATGCTGGGAAGCTTTCTACTAGACAGGACACATCCATTGATGCATTCTCTTTTCTAATGTCTACAACCAGGGACACAGTGGGATACACAAACATAGAAACACTCGCCTTGTCAAAAGCCTTACTAGAAACAGTCCACTCCAAACCAAACAAACCGCCTTTCCTACCTATTCTCAGAACATGAGACAAAACCACAAACTCACACCCACACCCACAAAGGCACCTCCTTCCAAGTTGGTCTGTGACTACCCGGAGTGTCGTCTGACTGGTGGGCCATACTATGTTCCCCCGAAAGGGCCTGTCCTGTCTCACATCTGGCCTCCTTGGCCAACTCTGTGAAGTTGTCAGGAGCCAGCGGTGAGCCACTACCTGCTTTCTCTGGAAAGGCCCCTCTGCAGAGCTATCCTGGCATTTGGCAATCCTCACCTCAGTGGGTACCAAGAAAGACTGACTCTGTCCTTGGTAAATCCAAACAAGTGAGCCCACTGGGACTGGGACTGGGACTGGCTCTGGGTGCCTGGCTTCCTGGATCCCAAGTTCAGAGAGTTCCATCACCAAGGAAGTGAGGTGAGGTCACTTCCTTCAGGAACTGAATGAGGTCACTGCCTTGGCAACCACTGTGTCCTAACAGTTGCTTCCAAGGCTCCCATGAGATGGAGGCTGCCCCTCTTCCTGTGACACTTTCACAAGTTAGAATGGAATATCAACCATAGGCACCAAGGAACAGCTCTCCACACAGGCCTGCTTTGGTCCATCTTGTCTACATTAAGAAGAGAGAGGCTCATTCAGACACATCCCTTCATCCTGACCAGGTGGTTTGCCATGGAAGATGACTTCTGCTCTCTCAGGTCCTTCATAGCTGCCTACATCTTCTCCAGGGATCATTTCTGCATGGACCTTTGAGGTTCTCAGCAGGTGGAAGATCCCCCACATTCCTGTATTGTAAGACCCACTCTGTCCCTGCTCTTCTGTAAAGTTAGATTGAGGGAACAGTGTATGGTTAGGGTTAAGAACCTGTTTGGCTTAGGAATCACTCTGCTGGATGAAGAATGGTATTGGGAAACTGCGATATTTATAATAATATATAGGTGAAATATATGTATGAAAACAGAAATCCAAGTAAGATTTGAAGGCCAGAAGGGCATTGGGCCCTTGATTGGGATACTTAGCTTTGAATGACTTTCTGCACAGATGTCTCAGATAAATCGATATACAATGGCATGGGACCTTGTACCTTGGATGATTGAATGTAGAAGAGAACATCCAGTCAAAAAGGGATAGTAGGTAGGATTAGGAAGATAGTTGGTAAGTTTTGGAAGAAGAGTGAGTATGCAATTTGGACCAAAATTTCTTTAGCAATAGGGTGTCGGTTAGAGAGTGAATGTAAACGTCAGCACATGTGAAGAGTCAGTCACAATGATGACCTGGGGAACATATGTAGGAAAGCAGATATCAATAGAGACATTAGGAAATCAGGCAAAATATAAAGTGAGTGAGTGGATTAGACGTTTTCAACAGGGTTGAGGTTGAATATATCATCTTAGGAAGAAACAAATGTGTAGTCACCAATAGCATTGACATTTGAGAGCATTAGGCAACCTGGACAAGGATGTTTTTAGTAATCCATGCTCACTTTCCAATGAGGCTTTGGTGCAATCATAAGTGTGACCTTTGCATTTTGTGTCCAGAATATCACTGTGATAAAATGTATATGTAGATCAGGTGACATGAGTGTTTCTTCCACCATTTCTGGGAGTAATATGTTGAAGACATATAAATTAGCCTTTGGGGGTACAAATAGGTGTACCCTGGGTCTATGAATATAGAGATAATGCATGAATAGACCATACTGTGAATAAATAGTATAACAGGTTCCACTTTAAATAATGGATTGCATTGATATCTGAAAATATATAGGAAATCTAATATTGATACACAACCATTCATTCTAACCAGTTATACATCTAATGGTGATATTGGGGTTATGGTTTACCATGAAGGGGGTGTGAGTTTTGCTTCACAAGGGATTATGGAAATGGAAAAGAATGTGTTTGGAAAGAAGTCTCATGAAAAGACCAGTCAAGAAACGTGGAGGAATACATGTGTTCTGAAGCAGGAAGTGATTGAAAGGGAAATAAATGCCTAGAAATTTGTGAACTTGAGGATGAAATACATATCCTATGATGTGCATCAACTGAAGAAATAGTAATGTACCAGTGTTGAATAAAAATGAACGTCAAAATACACATCATGTCCCATAGGAATCTACTTGCATTCATGTTAAACTGGGTCAGTTACTGTAGAAATACTAGGATTTCAGCACTAGGAAACAAATATGTATTTCAGGTGGATGACTATTTCTGAGAATAATCTTGTGAAAAGTTGATTATAAATCCACATATATGAACATGAATGAATTTAGGGAGTATATAATATGACACATACATTTCATATTTTGAAAAATCTGAAGAGTGTGTGTATGTGTGTGTGTGTATATATACATATACACAAAAAAAAAACAACACACACACACAAACACAGACTTTAAAGAGTAGAAATATATATGCCAATCGAAATTCATCATGAAATATTTATCATCCACAGATCCAAAAATATTTATTTTACTGAACATGTATTTATGTATCATGTTGTTCAAGTGGGAAGCTCACCTGGAGGTTGAATTCTCAGTTCCAACAGCGTTTAGGAGGAGTGATCTCTTCTCACAGTTTGTATCTGCCAAGTCAGCCACCTCACAAGAATGGACGTGGGATAGGAGGTAGGATTCTATATGTGCATGTAAAAATGCATGTTGCTGAATAGGCTACAGAGAAAGGGAGACAGGAATTCACATATTTGTTAACATTCAAAACACATGGAGAACTATTTCTATTAAATTGGACTAGATTTATAACACCTACACTTTATAAAGCCAAAGGCCAGTCCAACTATACACCAGGCCTGCTCTGAACTGCCTGTATTTCTATTCTGTTTGAGTTATTTTTCTCCATCACATTAGTATTCGTAGTCACAATCTAGTAGGGTATGGGTTAGTGTCAGGGATTCAGTATTTCGAACGGAAAATAGGAAAATGAATCCAATGTGTAGGCCAATATGTGCTACAAAAAAATCTTCCCACTCTCATCCAGAACATTGCCTTGACATTACCTTCACAATAAGTAAGACACAATTTGAGGAGAAGAGTTAGAAATGCTGTGAATACATATGTGGAATGGAAAATGCTCAGGAGTTCACAACCTTGGAGGTGGTAGACTAGTTTCCATGAGTAAGGGACAGGGTAAACACTCCACAAACGTGGAGCTCTGCTGGCCTAAAGACTTTGTGAGAAACTGCTTCTGAGGTTGGGCACTTGAAATATATGTTGTTTTCAGGAGCTTTAGCTTCCTTTGTAGTGAGACCATCAAACCAGGTCTGCATCTATGTGACCTGGAGGACATGGTTTCTGATTTTCCAATGAACATGAGGCAGAAGTGCTGAATTCTCTCTTTGCAGGTAAACTGTGGCCACTGTGGTCTAAGTGTCTCCGTGTGTGGACTGTGAAGCCATTTGGTCATCCTCCACTTTTCGTGGTGTTTCTTGCTGCTGCACTGGGAGTTTGGAATTTGCTTCAGGAAATACAAGGAGTTCAACTGGGACACAGTGCTGGAGGGAGTTCTGCCACTTGTGGTGTGTCAAGGTCCTAAAAGAATGCACCAGCCAGGCTTCTATCCCACAGAGCTTGCCCCCTTGACCATAGCAACCTGATTCTGAACATTGCCCTGAAACCTCTCCATATAACAAGATGCCTTTACATAGAAGGGTCTGCTCACTGCACCATGTCAGTCACAAGCCATTTGGAAGCCAATGGCAGATCCACATGGCCCCACCACAGATGTTTTATCACACACCTGCACACCACTGCTCTAGGCCCACTACTCAGCAGGCCCCAACTTACTGGCATCTCTGTTTTACACCATTTTCATGAAACCCAGTCAATCAAGGCACTGTCTGGTACACTCATGATCAGCAACAGGACATCCAAAGGTTCTCCAGTGCCACCTGGTCATGGGAATTTCAAAAATGTCATGGTATTTATCTAGCTAGCCATTTTTAAAGGATGAAGTTGGAGGCACTGTGGGTTTCCATTCCTTCAGGAACCATTCAATGGTGAGGAAGCTCATTTCAACGAAAGCTCTGGGGAACTCTCACAAACAAGGCTTCCCAAAGAGTGGCCAAAAGGTCACAGGAAGCCAGGCCCATTGAGGTCTACAATGTGAGGTCCACGTGTGTTTGGACTCTCCACGATGGCTGCCAGGTCTTTTAGAATAAAATCATGTGATATCCGGGCTGAGATTCCCAGTGCTCTGTGGAAAGCCAGCCTGGGCCTAGATCTCAGTTTCCAAGGGCGACTCTCATGCGTGGCCTCCTAACATCCCGACACTATTCACGGCAATACTTCTCTGAGGTCAGTTCCAGAACTCAGTCTCCAAGGGGAATCACACCAGAGTTCAAGCCCAGGTGGACCCAGTCATCTCTTCCCACTGCCACACCACAATTCAAACCAAAACACTGCCACATGGCCCTCATCTTCTTCCATATAGACACTCATCATAACCTCTGGCTGGAGGTTTCCATGAGGGGCACAGCCCAAGACAGTGTCCACAATAAGCTCCCTTGCCTCTCATTTGCCTAATGTCAGGGTGGACTGGACACCCTTCCTGTGGACCTGGAGTGATCAAATAGGCCTGCCTTTAATACTGCTCTACTTCTCCAATTGGAGGCCTACTGACTGCCGGGTATAGATTCTTTGTGTGAACTGGAGTCATGAGAAAACCCAAGCACCTATGGGCTAGCCTCTGCATGGCTTTGAAGGACTCATTTGACACAAAGGATCCCTATTCTCACTTGATGGAGGTCAGGAACCTTACAGAGGAAGGCGAGAGACCTCATCCAGGATGACTGCTTTTGTGCCAATTTGGCTTTGGATGCACACATGGGATCTTTCTTTGGATCCACCAGGTGCTGACAATCTAAGCCACAGCCTCACACTGGGCCAAGAGGCTGATTCAGACACATCCCTTTGCAAAGCAATTAAGCAAAGAGCCACAGGTGATGCCCATTCATTTCCATTTGAAAACTGTTTTCTTCAGGCTTCACAAAGGGGTGCCCTGAGGCAAAGGCCTTCCTGACATTCAGGGCCACAGAAGGATAGGTAAGCCCAAGGCCCAAAGCAGGGTTTCTCCAGGGAGACTTTCCTGGTCACACTGATATCTGAGTTTTCTGAGATGCTCACCATTCCTTTCAACTATCCAGTACATGGCCATGTCACCGAGCTTGGAGGTGGTACATATCTTGGACACAAAACCATGAGCCTATTCTGGAGAGTGGCCAGAATTCAGGAAGAAAACAGGAACTTAGGAAGATAGTAGGTGTTGCCCATCCATAAGGCAAGCCGCAGTCCATTCATAAATTGGGCAGGATGAATGCTGGGAAGCTTTCTACTAGACAGGACACATCCATTGATGCATTCTCTTTTCTAATGTCTACAACCAGGGACACAGTGGGATACACAAACATAGAAACACTCGCCTTGTCAAAAGCCTTACTAGAAACAGTCCACTCCAAACCAAACAAACCGCCTTTCCTACCTATTCTCAGAACATGAGACAAAACCACAAACTCACACCCACACCCACAAAGGCACCTCCTTCCAAGTTGGTCTGTGACTACCCGGAGTGTCGTCTGACTGGTGGGCCATACTATGTTCCCCCGAAAGGGCCTGTCCTGTCTCACATCTGGCCTCCTTGGCCAACTCTGTGAAGTTGTCAGGAGCCAGCGGTGAGCCACTACCTGCTTTCTCTGGAAAGGCCCCTCTGCAGAGCTATCCTGGCATTTGGCAATCCTCACCTCAGTGGGTACCAAGAAAGACTGACTCTGTCCTTGGTAAATCCAAACAAGTGAGCCCACTGGGACTGGGACTGGGACTGGCTCTGGGTGCCTGGCTTCCTGGATCCCAAGTTCAGAGAGTTCCATCACCAAGGAAGTGAGGTGAGGTCACTTCCTTCAGGAACTGAATGAGGTCACTGCCTTGGCAACCACTGTGTCCTAACAGTTGCTTCCAAGGCTCCCATGAGATGGAGGCTGCCCCTCTTCCTGTGACACTTTCACAAGTTAGAATGGAATATCAACCATAGGCACCAAGGAACAGCTCTCCACACAGGCCTGCTTTGGTCCATCTTGTCTACATTAAGAAGAGAGAGGCTCATTCAGACACATCCCTTCATCCTGACCAGGTGGTTTGCCATGGAAGATGACTTCTGCTCTCTCAGGTCCTTCATAGCTGCCTACATCTTCTCCAGGGATCATTTCTGCATGGACCTTTGAGGTTCTCAGCAGGTGGAAGATCCCCCACATTCCTGTATTGTAAGACCCACTCTGTCCCTGCTCTTCTGTAAAGTTAGATTGAGGGAACAGTGTATGGTTAGGGTTAAGAACCTGTTTGATGTGGCTTAGGAATCACTCTGCTGGATGAAGAATGGTATTGGGAACCTGCGATATTTATAATAATATATAGGTGAAATATATGTATGAAAACAGAAATCCAAGTAAGATTTGAAGGCCAGAAGGGCATTGGGCCCTTGATTGGGATACTTAGCTTTGAATGACTTTCTGCACAGATGTCTCAGATAAATCGATACACAATGGCATAGGACCTTGTACCTTGGATGATTGAATGTAGAAGAGAACATCCAGTCAAAAAGGGATAGTAGGTAGGATTAGGAAGATAGTTGGTAAGTTTTGGAAGAAGAGTGAGTATGCAATTTGGACCAAAAGTTCTTTAGCAATAGGGTGTCGGTTAGAGAGTGAATGTAAACGTCAGCACATGTGAAGAGTCAGTCACAATGATGAACTGGGGAACATATGTAGGAAAGCAGATATCAATAGAGACATTAGGAAATCAGGCAAAGTATAAAGTGAGTGAGTGGATTAGACATTTTCAACACGGTTGAGGTTGAATATATCATCTTAGGAAGAAACAAATGTGTAGTCACCAATAGCATTGATATTTGAGAGCATTAGGCAACCTGGACAAGGATGTTTTTAGTAATCCATGCTCACTTTCCAATGAGGCTTTGGTGCAATCATAAGTGTGACCTTTGCATTTTGTGTCCAGAATATCACTGTGATAAAATGTATATGTAGATCAGGTGACATGAGTGTTTCTTCCACCATTTCTGGGAGTAATATGTTGAAGACATATAAATTAGCCTTTGGGGGTACAAATAGGTGTACCCTGGGTCTATGAATATAGAGATAATGCATGAATAGACCATACTGTGAATAAATAGTATAACAGGTTCCACTTTAAATAATGGATTGCATTGATATCTGAAAATATATAGGAAATCTAATATTGATACACAACCATTCATTCTAACCAGTTATACATCTAATGGTGATATTGGGGTTATGGTTTACCATGAAGGGGGTGTGAGTTTTGCTTCACAAGGGATTATGGAAATGGAAAAGAATGTGTTTGGAAGGAAGTCTCATGAAAAGACCAGTCAAGAAACGTGGAGGAATACATGTGTTCTGAAGCAGGAAGTGATTGAAAGGGAAATAAATGCCTAGAAATTTGTGAACTTGAGGATGAAATACATATCCTATGATGTGCATCAACTGAAGAAATAGTAATGTACCAGTGTTGAATAAAAATGAACGTCAAAATACACATCATGTCCCATAGGAATCTACTTGCATTCATGTTAAACTGGGTCAGTTACTGTAGAAATACTAGGATTTCAGCACTAGGAAACAAATATGTATTTCAGGTGGATGACTATTTCTGAGAATAATCTTGTGAAAAGTTGATTATAAATCCACATATATGAACATGAATGAATTTAGGGAGTATATAATATGACACATACATTTCATATTTTGAAAAATCTGAAGAGTGTGTGTATGTGTGTGTGTATATATACATATACACAAAAAAAACAACACACACACACAAACACAGACTTTAAAGAGTAGAAATATATATGCCAATCGAAATTCATCATGAAATATTTATCATCCACAGATCCAAAAATATTTATTTTACTGAACATGTATTTATGTATCATGTTGTTCAAGTGGGAAGCTCACCTGGAGGTTGAATTCTCAGTTCCAACAGCGTTTAGGAGGAGTGATCTCTTCTCACAGTTTGTATCTGCCAAGTCAGCCACCTCACAAGAATGGACGTGGGATAGGAGGTAGGATTCTATATGTGCATGTAAAAATGCATGTTGCTGAATAGGCTACAGAGAAAGGGAGACAGGAATTCACATATTTGTTAACATTCAAAACACATGGAGAACTATTTCTATTAAATTAGACAAGATTTATAACATCTACACTTTATAATGCCAAAGGCCAGTCCAACTATACACAAGGCCTGCTCTGAACTGCCTGTATTTCTATTCTGTTTGAGTTATTTTTCTCCATCACATTAGTATTCGTAGTCACAATCTAGTAGGGTATGGGTTAGTGTCAGGGATTCAGTATTTCGAACGGAAAATAGGAAAATGAATCCAATGTGTAGGCCAATATGTGCTACAAAAAAATCTTCCCACTCTCATCCAGAACATTGCCTTGACATTACCTTCACAATAAGTAAGACACAATTTGAGGAGAAGAGTTAGAAATGCTGTGAATACATATGTGGAATGGAAAATGCTCAGGAGTTCACAACCTTGGAGGTGGTAGACTAGTTTCCATGAGTAAGGGACAGGGTAAACACTCCACAAACGTGGAGCTCTGCTGGCCTAAAGACTTTGTGAGAAACTGCTTCTGAGGTTGGGCACTTGAAATATATGTTGTTTTCAGGAGCTTTAGCTTCCTTTGTAGTGAGACCATCAAACCAGGTCTGCATCTATGTGACCTGGAGGACATGGTTTCTGATTTTCCAATGAACATGAGGCAGAAGTGCTGAATTCTCTCTTTGCAGGTAAACTGTGGCCACTGTGGTCTAAGTGTCTCCGTGTGTGGACTGTGAAGCCATTTGGTCATCCTCCACTTTTCGTGGTGTTTCTTGCTGCTGCACTGGGAGTTTGGAATTTGCTTCAGGAAATACAAGGAGTTCAACTGGGACACAGTGCTGGAGGGAGTTCTGCCACTTGTGGTGTGTCAAGGTCCTAAAAGAATGCACCAGCCAGGCTTCTATCCCACAGAGCTTGCCCCCTTGACCATAGCAACCTGATTCTGAACATTGCCCTGAAACCTCTCCATATAACAAGATGCCTTTACATAGAAGGGTCTGCTCACTGCACCATGTCAGTCACAAGCCATTTGGAAGCCAATGGCAGATCCACATGGCCCCACCACAGATGTTTTATCACACACCTGCACACCACTGCTCTAGGCCCACTACTCAGCAGGCCCCAACTTACTGGCATCTCTGTTTTACACCATTTTCATGAAACCCAGTCAATCAAGGCACTGTCTGGTACACTCATGATCAGCAACAGGACATCCAAAGGTTCTCCAGTGCCACCTGGTCATGGGAATTTCAAAAATGTCATGGTATTTATCTAGCTAGCCATTTTTAAAGGATGAAGTTGGAGGCACTGTGGGTTTCCATTCCTTCAGGAACCATTCAATGGTGAGGAAGCTCATTTCAACGAAAGCTCTGGGGAACTCTCACAAACAAGGCTTCCCAAAGAGTGGCCAAAAGGTCACAGGAAGCCAGGCCCATTGAGGTCTACAATGTGAGGTCCACGTGTGTTTGGACTCTCCACGATGGCTGCCAGGTCTTTTAGAATAAAATCATGTGATATCCGGGCTGAGATTCCCAGTGCTCTGTGGAAAGCCAGCCTGGGCCTAGATCTCAGTTTCCAAGGGCGACTCTCATGCGTGGCCTCCTAACATCCCGACACAATTCACGGCAATACTTCTCTGAGGTCAGTTCCAGAACTCAGTCTCCAAGGGGAATCACACCAGAGTTCAAGCCCAGGTGGACCCAGTCATCTCTTCCCACTGCCACACCACAATTCAAACCAAAACACTGCCACATGGCCCTCATCTTCTTCCATATAGACACTCATCATAACCTCTGGCTGGAGGTTTCCATGAGGGGCACAGCCCAAGACAGTGTCCACAATAAGCTCCCTTGCCTCTCATTTGCCTAATGTCAGGGTGGACTGGACACCCTTCCTGTGGACCTGGAGTGATCAAATAGGCCTGCCTTTAATACTGCTCTACTTCTCCAATTGGAGGCCTACTGACTGCCGGGTATAGATTCTTTGTGTGAACTGGAGTCATGAGAAAACCCAAGCACCTATGGGCTAGCCTCTGCATGGCTTTGAAGGACTCATTTGACACAAAGGATCCCTATTCTCACTTGATGGAGGTCAGGAACCTTACAGAGGAAGGCGAGAGACCTCATCCAGGATGACTGCTTTTGTGCCAATTTGGCTTTGGATGCACACATGGGATCTTTCTTTGGATCCACCAGGTGCTGACAATCTAAGCCACAGCCTCACACTGGGCCAAGAGGCTGATTCAGACACATCCCTTTGCAAAGCAATTAAGCAAAGAGCCACAGGTGATGCCCATTCATTTCCATTTGAAAACTGTTTTCTTCAGGCTTCACAAAGGGGTGCCCTGAGGCAAAGGCCTTCCTGACATTCAGGGCCACAGAAGGATAGGTAAGCCCAAGGCCCAAAGCAGGGTTTCTCCAGGGAGACTTTCCTGGTCACACTGATATCTGAGTTTTCTGAGATGCTCACCATTCCTTTCAACTATCCAGTACATGGCCATGTCACCGAGCTTGGAGGTGGTACATATCTTGGACACAAAACCATGAGCCTATTCTGGAGAGTGGCCAGAATTCAGGAAGAAAACAGGAACTTAGGAAGATAGTAGGTGTTGCCCATCCATAAGGCAAGCCGCAGTCCATTCATAAATTGGGCAGGATGAATGCTGGGAAGCTTTCTACTAGACAGGACACATCCATTGATGCATTCTCTTTTCTAATGTCTACAACCAGGGACACAGTGGGATACACAAACATAGAAACACTCGCCTTGTCAAAAGCCTTACTAGAAACAGTCCACTCCAAACCAAACAAACCGCCTTTCCTACCTATTCTCAGAACATGAGACAAAACCACAAACTCACACCCACACCCACAAAGGCACCTCCTTCCAAGTTGGTCTGTGACTACCCGGAGTGTCGTCTGACTGGTGGGCCATACTATGTTCCCCCGAAAGGGCCTGTCCTGTCTCACATCTGGCCTCCTTGGCCAACTCTGTGAAGTTGCCAGGAGCCAGCGGTGAGCCACTACCTGCTTTCTCAGGAAAGGCCCCTCTGCAGAGCTTTCCTGGCATTTGGCAATCCTCACCTCAGTGGGTACCAAGAAAGACTGACTCTGTCCTTGGTAAATCCAAACAAGTGAGCCCACTGGGACTGGGACTGGGACTGGCTCTGGGTGCCTGGCTTCCTGGATCCCAAGTTCAGAGAGTTCCATCACCAAGGAAGTGAGGTGAGGTCACTTCCTTCAGGAACTGAATGAGGTCACTGCCTTGGCAACCACTGTGTCCTAACAGTTGCTTCCAAGGCTCCCATGAGATGGAGGCTGCCCCTCTTCCTGTGACACTTTCACAAGTTAGAATGGAATATCAACCATAGGCACCAAGGAACAGCTCTCCACACAGGCCTGCTTTGGTCCATCTTGTCTACATTAAGAAGAGAGAGGCTCATTCAGACACATCCCTTCATCCTGACCAGGTGGTTTGCCATGGAAGATGACTTCTGCTCTCTCAGGTCCTTCATAGCTGCCTACATCTTCTCCAGGGATCATTTCTGCATGGACCTTTGAGGTTCTCAGCAGGTGGAAGATCCCCCACATTCCTGTATTGTAAGACCCACTCTGTCCCTGCTCTTCTGTAAAGTTAGATTGAGGGAACAGTGTATGGTTAGGGTTAAGAACCTGTTTGGCTTAGGAATCACTCTGCTGGATGAAGAATGGTATTGGGAACCTGCGATATTTATAATAATATATAGGTGAAATATATGTATGAAAACAGAAATCCAAGTAAGATTTGAAGGCCAGAAGGGCATTGGGCCCTTGATTGGGATACTTAGCTTTGAATGACTTTCTGCACAGATGTCTCAGATAAATCGATATACAATGGCATGGGACCTTGTACCTTGGATGATTGAATGTAGAAGAGAACATCCAGTCAAAAAGGGATAGTAGGTAGGATTAGGAAGATTGTTGGTAAGTTTTGGAAGAAGAGTGAGTATGCAATTTGGACCAAAATTTCTTTAGCAATAGGGTGTCGGTTAGAGAGTGAATGTAAACGTCAGCACATGTGAAGAGTCAGTCACAATGATGAACTGGGGAACATATGTAGGAAAGCAGATATCAATAGAGACATTAGGAAATCAGGCAAAATATAAAGTGAGTGAGTGGATTAGACGTTTTCAACAGGGTTGAGGTTGAATATATCATCTTAGGAAGAAACAAATGTGTAGTCACCAATAGCATTGACATTTGAGAGCATTAGGCAACCTGGACAAGGATGTTTTTAGTAATCCATGCTCACTTTCCAATGAGGCTTTGGTGCAATCATAAGTGTGACCTTTGCATTTTGTGTCCAGAATATCACTGTGATAAAATGTATATGTAGATCAGGTGACATGAGTGTTTCTTCCACCATTTCTGGGAGTAATATGTTGAAGACATATAAATTAGCCTTTGGGGGTACAAATAGGTGTACCCTGGGTCTATGAATATAGAGATAATGCATGAATAGACCATACTGTGAATAAATAGTATAACAGGTTCCACTTTAAATAATGGATTGCATTGATATCTGAAAATATATAGGAAATCTAATATTGATACACAACCATTCATTCTAACCAGTTATACATCTAATGGTGATATTGGGGTTATGGTTTACCATGAAGGGGGTGTGAGTTTTGCTTCACAAGGGATTATGGAAATGGAAAAGAATGTGTTTGGAAAGAAGTCTCATGAAAAGACCAGTCAAGAAACGTGGAGGAATACATGTGTTCTGAAGCAGGAAGTGATTGAAAGGGAAATAAATGCCTAGAAATTTGTGAACTTGAGGATGAAATACATATCCTATGATGTGCATCAACTGAAGAAATAGTAATGTACCAGTGTTGAATAAAAATGAACGTCAAAATACACATCATGTCCCATAGGAATCTACTTGCATTCATGTTAAACTGGATCAGTTACTGTAGAAATATTAGGATTTCAGCACTAGGAAACAAATCTGTATTTCAGGTGGATGACTATTTCTGAGAATAATCTTGTGAAAAGTTGATTATAAATCCACATATATGAACATGAATGAATTTAGGGAGTATATAATATGACACATACATTTCATATTTTGAAAAATCTGAAGAGTGTGTGTATGTGTGTGTGTGTATATATACATATACACAAAAAAAAAACAACACACACACACAAACACAGACTTTAAAGAGTAGAAATATATATGCCAATCGAAATTCATCATGAAATATTTATCATCCACAGATCCAAAAATATTTATTTTACTGAACATGTATTTATGTATCATGTTGTTCAAGTGGGAAGCTCACCTGGAGGTTGAATTCTCAGTTCCAACAGCGTTTAGGAGGAGTGA
Organism: Spermophilus citellus; assembly: GCF_964194105.1. Lineage (NCBI taxonomy): Eukaryota > Metazoa > Chordata > Mammalia > Rodentia > Sciuridae > Spermophilus > Spermophilus citellus. The sequence goes on along the minus strand of NW_027672875.1, from coordinate 54,926 downwards.
TCTCTTCTCACAGTTTGTATCTGCCAAGTCAGCCACCTCACAAGAATGGACGTGGGATAGGAGGTAGGATTCTATATGTGCATGTAAAAATGCATGTTGCTGAATAGGCTACAGAGAAAGGGAGACAGGAATTCACATATTTGTTAACATTCAAAACACATGGAGAACTATTTCTATTAAATTGGACTAGATTTATAACACCTACACTTTATAATGCCAAAGGCCAGTCCAACTATACACCAGGCCTGCTCTGAACTGCCTGTATTTCTATTCTGTTTGAGTTATTTTTCTCCATCACATTAGTATTCGTAGTCACAATCTAGTAGGGTATGGGTTAGTGTCAGGGATTCAGTATTTCGAACGGAAAATAGGAAAATGAATCCAATGTGTAGGCCAATATGTGCTACAAAAAAATCTTCCCACTCTCATCCAGAACATTGCCTTGACATTACCTTCACAATAAGTAAGACACAATTTGAGGAGAAGAGTTAGAAATGCTGTGAATACATATGTGGAATGGAAAATGCTCAGGAGTTCACAACCTTGGAGGTGGTAGACTAGTTTCCATGAGTAAGGGACAGGGTAAACACTCCACAAACGTGGAGCTCTGCTGGCCTAAAGACTTCGTGAGAAACTGCTTCTGAGTTTGGGCACTTGAAATAAATGTTGTTGTCAGGAGCTTTAGCTTCCTTTGTAGTGAGACCATCAAACCAGGTCTGCATCTATGTGACCTGGAGGACATGGTTTCTGATTTTCCAATGAACATGAGGCAGAAGTGCTGAATTCTCTCTTTGCAGGTAAACTGTGGCCACTGTGGTCTAAGTGTCTCTGTGTGTGGACTGTGAAGCCATTTGGTCATCCTCCACTTTTCCTGGTGTTTCTTGCTGCTGCACTGGGAGTTCGGAATTTGCTTCAGGAAATACAAGGAGTTCAACTGGGACACAGTGCTGGAGGGAGTTCTGTCACGTGTGGTGGGTCAAGGTCCTAGGAGAATGCACCAGCCAGGCTTCTATCCCACAGAGCTTGCCCCCTTGACCATAGCAACCTGATTCTGAACATTGCCCTGAAACCTCTCCATATAACAAGATGCCTTTACATAGAAGGGTCTGCTCACTGCACCATGTCAGTCACAAGCCATTTGGAAGCCAATGGCAGATCCACATGGCCCCACCACAGATGTTTTATCACACACCTGCACACCACTGCTCTAGGCCCACTACTCAGCAGGCCCCAACTTACTGGCATCTCTGTTTTACACCATTTTCATGAAACCCAGTCAATCAAGGCACTGTCTGGTACACTCATGATCAGCAACAGGACATCCAAAGGTTCTCCAGTGCCACCTGGTCATGGGAATTTCAAAAATGTCATGGTATTTATCTAGCTAGCCATTTTGAAAGGATGAAGTTGGAGGCACTGTGGGTTTCCATTCCTTCGGGAACCATTCAATGGTGAGGAAGCTCATTTCAACGAAAGCTCTGGGGAACTCTCACAAACAAGGCTTCCCAAAGAGTGGCCAAAAGGTCACAGGAAGCCAGGCCCATTGAGGTCTACAATGTGAGGTCCACGTGTGTTTGGACTCTCCAGGATGGCTGCCAGGTCTTTTAGAATAAAATCATGTGATATCCGGGCTGAGATTCCCAGTGCTCTGTGGAAAGCCAGCCTGGGCCTAGATCTCAGTTTCCAAGGGCGACTCTCATGCGTGGCCTCCTAACATCCCGACACTATTCACGGCAATACTTCTCTGAGGTCAGTTCCAGAACTCAGTCTCCAAGGGGAATCACACCAGAGTTCAAGCCCAGGTGGACCCAGTCATCTCTTCCCACTGCCACACCACAATTCAAACCAAAACACTGCCACATGGCCCTCATCTTCTTCCATATAGACACTCATCATAACCTCTGGCTGGAGGTTTCCATGAGGGGCACAGCCCAAGACAGTGTCCACAATAAGCTCCCTTGCCTCTCATTTGCCTAATGTCAGGGTGGACTGGACACCCTTCCTGTGGACCTGGAGTGATCAAATAGGCCTGCCTTTAATACTGCTCTACTTCTCCAATTGGAGGCCTACTGACTGCCGGGTATAGATTCTTTGTGTGAACTGGAGTCATGAGAAAACCCAAGCACCTATGGGCTAGCCTCTGCATGGCTTTGAAGGACTCATTTGACACAAAGGATCCCTATTCTCACTTGATGGAGGTCAGGAACCTTACAGAGGAAGGCGAGAGACCTCATCCAGGATGACTGCTTTTGTGCCAATTTGGCTTTGGATGCACACATGGGATCTTTCTTTGGATCCACCAGGTGCTGACAATCTAAGCCACAGCCTCACACTGGGCCAAGAGGCTGATTCAGACACATCCCTTTGCAAAGCAATTAAGCAAAGAGCCACAGGTGATGCCCATTCATTTCCATTTGAAAACTGTTTTCTTCAGGCTTCACAAAGGGGTGCCCTGAGGCAAAGGCCTTCCTGACATTCAGGGCCACAGAAGGATAGGTAAGCCCAAGGCCCAAAGCAGGGTTTCTCCAGGGAGACTTTCCTGGTCACACTGATATCTGAGTTTTCTGAGATGCTCACCATTCCTTTCAACTATCCAGTACATGGCCATGTCACCGAGCTTGGAGGTGGTACATATCTTGGACACAAAACCATGAGCCTATTCTGGAGAGTGGCCAGAATTCAGGAAGAAAACAGGAACTTAGGAAGATAGTAGGTGTTGCCCATCCATAAGGCAAGCCGCAGTCCATTCATAAATTGGGCAGGATGAATGCTGGGAAGCTTTCTACTAGACAGGACACATCCATTGATGCATTCTCTTTTCTAATGTCTACAACCAGGGACACAGTGGGATACACAAACATAGAAACACTCGCCTTGTCAAAAGCCTTACTAGAAACAGTCCACTCCAAACCAAACAAACCGCCTTTCCTACCTATTCTCAGAACATGAGACAAAACCACAAACTCACACCCACACCCACAAAGGCACCTCCTTCCAAGTTGGTCTGTGACTACCCGGAGTGTCGTCTGACTGGTGGGCCATACTATGTTCCCCCGAAAGGGCCTGTCCTGTCTCACATCTGGCCTCCTTGGCCAACTCTGTGAAGTTGTCAGGAGCCAGCGGTGAGCCACTACCTGCTTTCTCAGGAAAGGCCCCTCTGCAGAGCTTTCCTGGCATTTGGCAATCCTCACCTCAGTGGGTACCAAGAAAGACTGACTCTGTCCTTGGTAAATCCAAACAAGTGAGCCCACTGGGACTGGGACTGGGACTGGCTCTGGGTGCCTGGCTTCCTGGATCCCAAGTTCAGAGAGTTCCATCACCAAGGAAGTGAGGTGAGGTCACTTCCTTCAGGAACTGAATGAGGTCACTGCCTTGGCAACCACTGTGTCCTAACAGTTGCTTCCAAGGCTCCCATGAGATGGAGGCTGCCCCTCTTCCTGTGACACTTTCACAAGTTAGAATGGAATATCAACCATAGGCACCAAGGAACAGCTCTCCACACAGGCCTGCTTTGGTCCATCTTGTCTACATTAAGAAGAGAGAGGCTCATTCAGACACATCCCTTCATCCTGACCAGGTGGTTTGCCATGGAAGATGACTTCTGCTCTCTCAGGTCCTTCATAGCTGCCTACATCTTCTCCAGGGATCATTTCTGCATGGACCTTTGAGGTTCTCAGCAGGTGGAAGATCCCCCACATTCCTGTATTGTAAGACCCACTCTGTCCCTGCTCTTCTGTAAAGTTAGATTGAGGGAACAGTGTATGGTTAGGGTTAAGAACCTGTTTGGCTTAGGAATCACTCTGCTGGATGAAGAATGGTATTGGGAACCTGCGATATTTATAATAATATATAGGTGAAATATATGTATGAAAACAGAAATCCAAGTAAGATTTGAAGGCCAGAAGGGCATTGGGCCCTTGATTGGGATACTTAGCTTTGAATGACTTTCTGCACAGATGTCTCAGATAAATCGATATACAATGGCATGGGACCTTGTACCTTGGATGATTGAATGTAGAAGAGAACATCCAGTCAAAAAGGGATAGTAGGTAGGATTAGGAAGATTGTTGGTAAGTTTTGGAAGAAGAGTGAGTATGCAATTTGGACCAAAATTTCTTTAGCAATAGGGTGTCGGTTAGAGAGTGAATGTAAACGTCAGCACATGTGAAGAGTCAGTCACAATGATGAACTGGGGAACATATGTAGGAAAGCAGATATCAATAGAGACATTAGGAAATCAGGCAAAATATAAAGTGAGTGAGTGGATTAGACGTTATCAACAGGGTTGAGGTTGAATATATCATCTTAGGAAGAAACAAATGTGTAGTCACCAATAGCATTGACATTTGAGAGCATTAGGCAACCTGGACAAGGATGTTTTTAGTAATCCATGCTCACTTTCCAATGAGGCTTTGGTGCAATCATAAGTGTGACCTTTGCATTTTGTGTCCAGAATATCACTGTGATAAAATGTATATGTAGATCAGGTGACATGAGTGTTTCTTCCACCATTTCTGGGAGTAATATGTTGAAGACATATAAATTAGCCTTTGGGGGTACAAATAGGTGTACCCTGGGTCTATGAATATAGAGATAATGCATGAATAGACCATACTGTGAATAAATAGTATAACAGGTTCCACTTTAAATAATGGATTGCATTGATATCTGAAAATATATAGGAAATCTAATATTGATACACAACCATTCATTCTAACCAGTTATACATCTAATGGTGATATTGGGGTTATGGTTTACCATGAAGGGGGTGTGAGTTTTGCTTCACAAGGGATTATGGAAATGGAAAAGAATGTGTTTGGAAAGAAGTCTCATGAAAAGACCAGTCAAGAAACGTGGAGGAATACATGTGTTCTGAAGCAGGAAGTGATTGAAAGGGAAATAAATGCCTAGAAATTTGTGAACTTGAGGATGAAATACATATCCTATGATGTGCATCAACTGAAGAAATAGTAATGTACCAGTGTTGAATAAAAATGAACGTCAAAATACACATCATGTCCCATAGGAATCTACTTGCATTCATGTTAAACTGGGTCAGTTACTGTAGAAATACTAGGATTTCAGCACTAGGAAACAAATATGTATTTCAGGTGGATGACTATTTCTGAGAATAATCTTGTGAAAAGTTGATTATAAATCCACATATATGAACATGAATGAATTTAGGGAGTATATAATATGACACATACATTTCATATTTTGAAAAATCTGAAGAGTGTGTGTATGTGTGTGTGTATATATACATATACACAAAAAAAACAACACACACACACAAACACAGACTTTAAAGAGTAGAAATATATATGCCAATCGAAATTCATCATGAAATATTTATCATCCACAGATCCAAAAATATTTATTTTACTGAACATGTATTTATGTATCATGTTGTTCAAGTGGGAAGCTCACCTGGAGGTTGAATTCTCAGTTCCAACAGCGTTTAGGAGGAGTGATCTCTTCTCACAGTTTGTATCTGCCAAGTCAGCCACCTCACAAGAATGGACGTGGGATAGGAGGTAGGATTCTATATGTGCATGTAAAAATGCATGTTGCTGAATAGGCTACAGAGAAAGGGAGACAGGAATTCACATATTTGTTAACATTCAAAACACATGGAGAACTATTTCTATTAAATTAGACAAGATTTATAACATCTACACTTTATAATGCCAAAGGCCAGTCCAACTATACACCAGGCCTGCTCTGAACTGCCTGTATTTCTATTCTGTTTGAGTTATTTTTCTCCATCACATTAGTATTCGTAGTCACAATCTAGTAGGGTATGGGTTAGTGTCAGGGATTCAGTATTTCGAACGGAAAATAGGAAAATGAATCCAATGTGTAGGCCAATATGTGCTACAAAAAAATCTTCCCACTCTCATCCAGAACATTGCCTTGACATTACCTTCACAATAAGTAAGACACAATTTGAGGAGAAGAGTTAGAAATGCTGTGAATACATATGTGGAATGGAAAATGCTCAGGAGTTCACAACCTTGGAGGTGGTAGACTAGTTTCCATGAGTAAGGGACAGGGTAAACACTCCACAAACGTGGAGCTCTGCTGGCCTAAAGACTTTGTGAGAAACTGCTTCTGAGGTTGGGCACTTGAAATATATGTTGTTGTCAGGAGCTTTAGCTTCCTTTGTAGTGAGACCATCAAACCAGGTCTGCATCTATGTGACCTGGAGGACATGGTTTCTGATTTTCCAATGAACATGAGGCAGAAGTGCTGAATTCTCTCTTTGCAGGTAAACTGTGGCCACTGTGGTCTAAGTGTCTCCCTGTGTGGTCTGTGAAGCCATTTGGTCATCCTCCACTTTTCCTGGTGTTTCTTGCTGCTGCACTGGGAGTTTGGAATTTGCTTCAGGAAATACAAGGAGTTCAACTGGGACACAGTGCTGGAGGGAGTTCTGCCACTTGTGGTGTGTCAAGGTCCTAAAAGAATGCACCAGCCAGGCTTCTATCCCACAGAGCTTGCCCCCTTGACCATAGCAACCTGATTCTGAACATTGCCCTGAAACCTCTCCATATAACAAGATGCCTTTACATAGAAGGGTCTGCTCACTGCACCATGTCAGTCACAAGCCATTTGGAAGCCAATGGCAGATCCACATGGCCCCACCACAGATGTTTTATCACACACCTGCACACCACTGCTCTAGGCCCACTACTCAGCAGGCCCCAACTTACTGGCATCTCTGTTTTACACCATTTTCATGAAACCCAGTCAATCAAGGCACTGTCTGGTACACTCATGATCAGCAACAGGACATCCAAAGGTTCTCCAGTGCCACCTGGTCATGGGAATTTCAAAAATGTCATGGTATTTATCTAGCTAGCCATTTTTAAAGGATGAAGTTGGAGGCACTGTGGGTTTCCATTCCTTCAGGAACCATTCAATGGTGAGGAAGCTCATTTCAACGAAAGCTCTGGGGAACTCTCACAAACAAGGCTTCCCAAAGAGTGGCCAAAAGGTCACAGGAAGCCAGGCCCATTGAGGTCTACAATGTGAGGTCCACGTGTGTTTGGACTCTCCACGATGGCTGCCAGGTCTTTTAGAATAAAATCATGTGATATCCGGGCTGAGATTCCCAGTGCTCTGTGGAAAGCCAGCCTGGGCCTAGATCTCAGTTTCCAAGGGCGACTCTCATGCGTGGCCTCCTAACATCCCGACACAATTCACGGCAATACTTCTCTGAGGTCAGTTCCAGAACTCAGTCTCCAAGGGGAATCACACCAGAGTTCAAGCCCAGGTGGACCCAGTCATCTCTTCCCACTGCCACACCACAATTCAAACCAAAACACTGCCACATGGCCCTCATCTTCTTCCATATAGACACTCATCATAACCTCTGGCTGGAGGTTTCCATGAGGGGCACAGCCCAAGACAGTGTCCACAATAAGCTCCCTTGCCTCTCATTTGCCTAATGTCAGGGTGGACTGGACACCCTTCCTGTGGACCTGGAGTGATCAAATAGGCCTGCCTTTAATACTGCTCTACTTCTCCAATTGGAGGCCTACTGACTGCCGGGTATAGATTCTTTGTGTGAACTGGAGTCATGAGAAAACCCAAGCACCTATGGGCTAGCCTCTGCATGGCTTTGAAGGACTCATTTGACACAAAGGATCCCTATTCTCACTTGATGGAGGTCAGGAACCTTACAGAGGAAGGCGAGAGACCTCATCCAGGATGACTGCTTTTGTGCCAATTTGGCTTTGGATGCACACATGGGATCTTTCTTTGGATCCACCAGGTGCTGACAATCTAAGCCACAGCCTCACACTGGGCCAAGAGGCTGATTCAGACACATCCCTCTGCAAAGCAATTAAGCAAAGAGCCACAGGTGATGCCCATTCATTTCCATTTGAAAACTGTTTTCTTCAGGCTTCACAAAGGGGTGCCCTGAGGCAAAGGCCTTCCTGACATTCAGGGCCACAGAAGGATAGGTAAGCCCAAGGCCCAAAGCAGGGTTTCTCCAGGGAGACTTTCCTGGTCACACTGATATCTGAGTTTTCTGAGATGCTCACCATTCCTTTCAACTATCCAGTACATGGCCATGTCACCGAGCTTGGAGGTGGTACATATCTTGGACACAAAACCATGAGCCTATTCTGGAGAGTGGCCAGAATTCAGGAAGAAAACAGGAACTTAGGAAGATAGTAGGTGTTGCCCATCCATAAGGCAAGCCGCAGTTCATTCATAAATTGGGCAGGATGAATGCTGGGAAGCTTTCTACTAGACAGGACACATCCATTGATGCATTCTCTTTTCTAATGTCTACAACCAGGGACACAGTGGGATACACAAACATAGAAACACTCGCCTTGTCAAAAGCCTTACTAGAAACAGTCCACTCCAAACCAAACAAACCGCCTTTCCTACCTATTCTCAGAACATGAGACAAAACCACAAACTCACACCCACACCCACAAAGGCACCTCCTTCCAAGTTGGTCTGTGACTACCCGGAGTGTCGTCTGACTGGTGGGCCATACTATGTTCCCCCGAAAGGGCCTGTCCTGTCTCACATCTGGCCTCCTTGGCCAACTCTGTGAAGTTGTCAGGAGCCAGCGGTGAGCCACTACCTGCTTTCTCAGGAAAGGCCCCTCTGCAGAGCTTTCCTGGCATTTGGCAATCCTCACCTCAGTGGGTACCAAGAAAGACTGACTCTGTCCTTGGTAAATCCAAACAAGTGAGCCCACTGGGACTGGGACTGGGACTGGCTCTGGGTGCCTGGCTTCCTGGATCCCAAGTTCAGAGAGTTCCATCACCAAGGAAGTGAGGTGAGGTCACTTCCTTCAGGAACTGAATGAGGTCACTGCCTTGGCAACCACTGTGTCCTAACAGTTGCTTCCAAGGCTCCCATGAGATGGAGGCTGCCCCTCTTCCTGTGACACTTTCACAAGTTAGAATGGAATATCAACCATAGGCACCAAGGAACAGCTCTCCACACAGGCCTGCTTTGGTCCATCTTGTCTACATTAAGAAGAGAGAGGCTCATTCAGACACATCCCTTCATCCTGACCAGGTGGTTTGCCATGGAAGATGACTTCTGCTCTCTCAGGTCCTTCATAGCTGCCTACATCTTCTCCAGGGATCATTTCTGCATGGACCTTTGAGGTTCTCAGCAGGTGGAAGATCCCCCACATTCCTGTATTGTAAGACCCACTCTGTCCCTGCTCTTCTGTAAAGTTAGATTGAGGGAACAGTGTATGGTTAGGGTTAAGAACCTGTTTGGCTTAGGAATCACTCTGCTGGATGAAGAATGGTATTGGGAACCTGCGATATTTATAATAATATATAGGTGAAATATATGTATGAAAACAGAAATCCAAGTAAGATTTGAAGGCCAGAAGGGCATTGGGCCCTTGATTGGGATACTTAGCTTTGAATGACTTTCTGCACAGATGTCTCAGATAAATCGATATACAATGGCATGGGACCTTGTACCTTGGATGATTGAATGTAGAAGAGAACATCCAGTCAAAAAGGGATGGTAGGTAGGATTAGGAAGATTGTTGGTAAGTTTTGGAAGAAGAGTGAGTATGCAATTTGGACCAAAATTTCTTTAGCAATAGGGTGTCGGTTAGAGAGTGAATGTAAACGTCAGCACATGTGAAGAGTCAGTCACAATGATGAACTGGGGAACATATGTAGGAAAGCAGATATCAATAGAGACATTAGGAAATCAGGCAAAATATAAAGTGAGTGAGTGGATTAGACGTTTTCAACAGGGTTGAGGTTGAATATATCATCTTAGGAAGAAACAAATGTGTAGTCACCAATAGCATTGACATTTGAGAGCATTAGGCAACCTGGACAAGGATGTTTTTAGTAATCCATGCTCACTTTCCAATGAGGCTTTGGTGCAATCATAAGTGTGACCTTTGCATTTTGTGTCCAGAATATCACTGTGATAAAATGTATATGTAGATCAGGTGACATGAGTGTTTCTTCCACCATTTCTGGGAGTAATATGTTGAAGACATATAAATTAGCCTTTGGGGGTACAAATAGGTGTACCCTGGGTCTATGAATATAGAGATAATGCATGAATAGACCATACTGTGAATAAATAGTATAACAGGTTCCACTTTAAATAATGGATTGCATTGATATCTGAAAATATATAGGAAATCTAATATTGATACACAACCATTCATTCTAACCAGTTATACATCTAATGGTGATATTGGGGTTATGGTTTACCATGAAGGGGGTGTGAGTTTTGCTTCACAAGGGATTATGGAAATGGAAAAGAATGTGTTTGGAAAGAAGTCTCATGAAAAGACCAGTCAAGAAACGTGGAGGAATACATGTGTTCTGAAGCAGGAAGTGATTGAAAGGGAAATAAATGCCTAGAAATTTGTGAACTTGAGGATGAAATACATATCCTATGATGTGCATCAACTGAAGAAATAGTAATGTACCAGTGTTGAATAAAAATGAACGTCAAAATACACATCATGTCCCATAGGAATCTACTTGCATTCATGTTAAACTGGGTCAGTTACTGTAGAAATACTAGGATTTCAGCACTAGGAAACAAATATGTATTTCAGGTGGATGACTATTTCTGAGAATAATCTTGTGAAAAGTTGATTATAAATCCACATATATGAACATGAATGAATTTAGGGAGTATATAATATGACACATACATTTCATATTTTGAAAAATCTGAAGAGTGTGTGTATGTGTGTGTGTATATATACATATACACAAAAAAAACAACACACACACACAAACACAGACTTTAAAGAGTAGAAATATATATGTCAATCGAAATTCATCATGAAATATTTATCATCCACAGATCCAAAAATATTTATTTTACTGAACATGTATTTATGTATCATGTTGTTCAAGTGGGAAGCTCACCTGGAGGTTGAATTCTCAGTTCCAACAGCGTTTAGGAGGAGTGATCTCTTCTCACAGTTTGTATCTGCCAAGTCAGCCACCTCACAAGAATGGACGTGGGATAGGAGGTAGGATTCTATATGTGCATGTAAAAATGCATGTTGCTGAATAGGCTACAGAGAAAGGGAGACAGGAATTCACATATTTGTTAACATTCAAAACACATGGAGAACTATTTCTATTAAATTAGACAAGATTTATAACATCTACACTTTATAATGCCAAAGGCCAGTCCAACTATACACCAGGCCTGCTCTGAACTGCCTGTATTTCTATTCTGTTTGAGTTATTTTTCTCCATCACATTAGTATTCGTAGTCACAATCTAGTAGGGTATGGGTTAGTGTCAGGGATTCAGTATTTCGAACGGAAAATAGGAAAATGAATCCAATGTGTAGGCCAATATGTGCTACAAAAAAATCTTCCCACTCTCATCCAGAACATTGCCTTGACATTACCTTCACAATAAGTAAGACACAATTTGAGGAGAAGAGTTAGAAATGCTGTGAATACATATGTGGAATGGAAAATGCTCAGGAGTTCACAACCTTGGAGGTGGTAGACTAGTTTCCATGAGTAAGGGACAGGGTAAACACTCCACAAACGTGGAGCTCTGCTGGCCTAAAGACTTTGTGAGAAACTGCTTCTGAGGTTGGGCACTTGAAATATATGTTGTTTTCAGGAGCTTTAGCTTCCTTTGTAGTGAGACCATCAAACCAGGTCTGCATCTATGTGACCTGGAGGACATGGTTTCTGATTTTCCAATGAACATGAGGCAGAAGTGCTGAATTCTCTCTTTGCAGGTAAACTGTGGCCACTGTGGTCTAAGTGTCTCCCTGTGTGGTCTGTGAAGCCATTTGGTCATCCTCCACTTTTCGTGGTGTTTCTTGCTGATGCACTGGGAGTTTGGAATTTGCTTCAGGAAATACAAGGAGTTCAACTGGGACACAGTGCTGGAGGGAGTTCTGCCACTTGTGGTGTGTCAAGGTCCTAAAAGAATGCACCAGCCAGGCTTCTATCCCACAGAGCTTGCCCCCTTGACCATAGCAACCTGATTCTGAACATTGCCCTGAAACCTCTCCATATAACAAGATGCCTTTACATAGAAGGGTCTGCTCACTGCACCATGTCAGTCACAAGCCATTTGGAAGCCAATGGCAGATCCACATGGCCCCACCACAGATGTTTTATCACACACCTGCACACCACTGCTCTAGGCCCACTACTCAGCAGGCCCCAACTTACTGGCATCTCTGTTTTACACCATTTTCATGAAACCCAGTCAATCAAGGCACTGTCTGGTACACTCATGATCAGCAACAGGACATCCAAAGGTTCTCCAGTGCCACCTGGTCATGGGAATTTCAAAAATGTCATGGTATTTATCTAGCTAGCCATTTTGAAAGGATGAAGTTGGAGGCACTGTGGGTTTCCATTCCTTCAGGAACCATTCAATGGTGAGGAAGCTCATTTCAACGAAAGCTCTGGGGAACTCTCACAAACAAGGCTTCCCAAAGAGTGGCCAAAAGGTCACAGGAAGCCAGGCCCATTGAGGTCTACAATGTGAGGTCCACGTGTGTTTGGACTCTCCACGATGGCTGCCAGGTCTTTTAGAATAAAATCATGTGATATCCGGGCTGAGATTCCCAGTGCTCTGTGGAAAGCCAGCCTGGGCCTAGATCTCAGTTTCCAAGGGCGACTCTCATGCGTGGCCTCCTAACATCCCGACACAATTCACGGCAATACTTCTCTGAGGTCAGTTCCAGAACTCAGTCTCCAAGGGGAATCACACCAGAGTTCAAGCCCAGGTGGACCCAGTCATCTCTTCCCACTGCCACACCACAATTCAAACCAAAACACTGCCACATGGCCCTCATCTTCTTCCATATAGACACTCATCATAACCTCTGGCTGGAGGTTTCCATGAGGGGCACAGCCCAAGACAGTGTCCACAATAAGCTCCCTTGCCTCTCATTTGCCTAATGTCAGGGTGGACTGGACACCCTTCCTGTGGACCTGGAGTGATCAAATAGGCCTGCCTTTAATACTGCTCTACTTCTCCAATTGGAGGCCTACTGACTGCCGGGTATAGATTCTTTGTGTGAACTGGAGTCATGAGAAAACCCAAGCACCTATGGGCTAGCCTCTGCATGGCTTTGAAGGACTCATTTGACACAAAGGATCCCTATTCTCACTTGATGGAGGTCAGGAACCTTACAGAGGAAGGCGAGAGACCTCATCCAGGATGACTGCTTTTGTGCCAATTTGGCTTTGGATGCACACATGGGATCTTTCTTTGGATCCACCAGGTGCTGACAATCTAAGCCACAGCCTCACACTGGGCCAAGAGGCTGATTCAGACACATCCCTCTGCAAAGCAATTAAGCAAAGAGCCACAGGTGATGCCCATTCATTTCCATTTGAAAACTGTTTTCTTCAGGCTTCACAAAGGGGTGCCCTGAGGCAAAGGCCTTCCTGACATTCAGGGCCACAGAAGGATAGGTAAGCCCAAGGCCCAAAGCAGGGTTTCTCCAGGGAGACTTTCCTGGTCACACTGATATCTGAGTTTTCTGAGATGCTCACCATTCCTTTCAACTATCCAGTACATGGCCATGTCACCGAGCTTGGAGGTGGTACATATCTTGGACACAAAACCATGAGCCTATTCTGGAGAGTGGCCAGAATTCAGGAAGAAAACAGGAACTTAGGAAGATAGTAGGTGTTGCCCATCCATAAGGCAAGCCGCAGTTCATTCATAAATTGGGCAGGATGAATGCTGGGAAGCTTTCTACTAGACAGGACACATCCATTGATGCATTCTCTTTTCTAATGTCTACAACCAGGGACACAGTGGGATACACAAACATAGAAACACTCGCCTTGTCAAAAGCCTTACTAGAAACAGTCCACTCCAAACCAAACAAACCGCCTTTCCTACCTATTCTCAGAACATGAGACAAAACCACAAACTCACACCCACACCCACAAAGGCACCTCCTTCCAAGTTGGTCTGTGACTACCCGGAGTGTCGTCTGACTGGTGGGCCATACTATGTTCCCCCGAAAGGGCCTGTCCTGTCTCACATCTGGCCTCCTTGGCCAACTCTGTGAAGTTGTCAGGAGCCAGCGGTGAGCCACTACCTGCTTTCTCAGGAAAGGCCCCTCTGCAGAGCTTTCCTGGCATTTGGCAATCCTCACCTCAGTGGGTACCAAGAAAGACTGACTCTGTCCTTGGTAAATCCAAACAAGTGAGCCCACTGGGACTGGGACTGGGACTGGCTCTGGGTGCCTGGCTTCCTGGATCCCAAGTTCAGAGAGTTCCATCACCAAGGAAGTGAGGTGAGGTCACTTCCTTCAGGAACTGAATGAGGTCACTGCCTTGGCAACCACTGTGTCCTAACAGTTGCTTCCAAGGCTCCCATGAGATGGAGGCTGCCCCTCTTCCTGTGACACTTTCACAAGTTAGAATGGAATATCAACCATAGGCACCAAGGAACAGCTCTCCACACAGGCCTGCTTTGGTCCATCTTGTCTACATTAAGAAGAGAGAGGCTCATTCAGACACATCCCTTCATCCTGACCAGGTGGTTTGCCATGGAAGATGACTTCTGCTCTCTCAGGTCCTTCATAGCTGCCTACATCTTCTCCAGGGATCATTTCTGCATGGACCTTTGAGGTTCTCAGCAGGTGGAAGATCCCCCACATTCCTGTATTGTAAGACCCACTCTGTCCCTGCTCTTCTGTAAAGTTAGATTGAGGGAACAGTGTATGGTTAGGGTTAAGAACCTGTTTGGCTTAGGAATCACTCTGCTGGATGAAGAATGGTATTGGGAACCTGCGATATTTATAATAATATATAGGTGAAATATATGTATGAAAACAGAAATCCAAGTAAGATTTGAAGGCCAGAAGGGCATTGGGCCCTTGATTGGGATACTTAGCTTTGAATGACTTTCTGCACAGATGTCTCAGATAAATCGATATACAATGGCATGGGACCTTGTACCTTGGATGATTGAATGTAGAAGAGAACATCCAGTCAAAAAGGGATAGTAGGTAGGATTAGGAAGATTGTTGGTAAGTTTTGGAAGAAGAGTGAGTATGCAATTTGGACCAAAATTTCTTTAGCAATAGGGTGTCGGTTAGAGAGTGAATGTAAACGTCAGCACATGTGAAGAGTCAGTCACAATGATGAACTGGGGAACATATGTAGGAAAGCAGATATCAATAGAGACATTAGGAAATCAGGCAAAATATAAAGTGAGTGAGTGGATTAGACGTTTTCAACAGGGTTGAGGTTGAATATATCATCTTAGGAAGAAACAAATGTGTAGTCACCAATAGCATTGACATTTGAGAGCATTAGGCAACCTGGACAAGGATGTTTTTAGTAATCCATGCTCACTTTCCAATGAGGCTTTGGTGCAATCATAAGTGTGACCTTTGCATTTTGTGTCCAGAATATCACTGTGATAAAATGTATATGTAGATCAGGTGACATGAGTGTTTCTTCCACCATTTCTGGGAGTAATATGTTGAAGACATATAAATTAGCCTTTGGGGGTACAAATAGGTGTACCCTGGGTCTATGAATATAGAGATAATGCATGAATAGACCATACTGTGAATAAATAGTATAACAGGTTCCACTTTAAATAATGGATTGCATTGATATCTGAAAATATATAGGAAATCTAATATTGATACACAACCATTCATTCTAACCAGTTATACATCTAATGGTGATATTGGGGTTATGGTTTACCATGAAGGGGGTGTGAGTTTTGCTTCACAAGGGATTATGGAAATGGAAAAGAATGTGTTTGGAAAGAAGTCTCATGAAAAGACCAGTCAAGAAACGTGGAGGAATACATGTGTTCTGAAGCAGGAAGTGATTGAAAGGGAAATAAATGCCTAGAAATTTGTGAACTTGAGGATGAAATACATATCCTATGATGTGCATCAACTGAAGAAATAGTAATGTACCAGTGTTGAATAAAAATGAACGTCAAAATACACATCATGTCCCATAGGAATCTACTTGCATTCATGTTAAACTGGGTCAGTTACTGTAGAAATACTAGGATTTCAGCACTAGGAAACAAATATGTATTTCAGGTGGATGACTATTTCTGAGAATAATCTTGTGAAAAGTTGATTATAAATCCACATATATGAACATGAATGAATTTAGGGAGTATATAATATGACACATACATTTCATATTTTGAAAAATCTGAAGAGTGTGTGTATGTGTGTGTGTATATATACATATACACAAAAAAAACAACACACACACACAAACACAGACTTTAAAGAGTAGAAATATATATGCCAATCGAAATTCATCATGAAATATTTATCATCCACAGATCCAAAAATATTTATTTTACTGAACATGTATTTATGTATCATGTTGTTCAAGTGGGAAGCTCACCTGGAGGTTGAATTCTCAGTTCCAACAGCGTTTAGGAGGAGTGATCTCTTCTCACAGTTTGTATCTGCCAAGTCAGCCACCTCACAAGAATGGACGTGGGATAGGAGGTAGGATTCTATATGTGCATGTAAAAATGCATGTTGCTGAATAGGCTACAGAGAAAGGGAGACAGGAATTCACATATTTGTTAACATTCAAAACACATGGAGAACTATTTCTATTAAATTAGACAAGATTTATAACATCTACACTTTATAATGCCAAAGGCCAGTCCAACTATACACCAGGCCTGCTCTGAACTGCCTGTATTTCTATTCTGTTTGAGTTATTTTTCTCCATCACATTAGTATTCGTAGTCACAATCTAGTAGGGTATGGGTTAGTGTCAGGGATTCAGTATTTCGAACGGAAAATAGGAAAATGAATCCAATGTGTAGGCCAATATGTGCTACAAAAAAATCTTCCCACTCTCATCCAGAACATTGCCTTGACATTACCTTCACAATAAGTAAGACACAATTTGAGGAGAAGAGTTAGAAATGCTGTGAATACATATGTGGAATGGAAAATGCTCAGGAGTTCACAACCTTGGAGGTGGTAGACTAGTTTCCATGAGTAAGGGACAGGGTAAACACTCCACAAACGTGGAGCTCTGCTGGCCTAAAGACTTTGTGAGAAACTGCTTCTGAGGTTGGGCACTTGAAATATATGTTGTTTTCAGGAGCTTTAGCTTCCTTTGTAGTGAGACCATCAAACCAGGTCTGCATCTATGTGACCTGGAGGACATGGTTTCTGATTTTCCAATGAACATGAGGCAGAAGTGCTGAATTCTCTCTTTGCAGGTAAACTGTGGCCACTGTGGTCTAAGTGTCTCCGTGTGTGGACTGTGAAGCCATTTGGTCATCCTCCACTTTTCGTGGTGTTTCTTGCTGCTGCACTGGGAGTTTGGAATTTGCTTCAGGAAATACAAGGAGTTCAACTGGGACACAGTGCTGGAGGGAGTTCTGCCACTTGTGGTGTGTCAAGGTCCTAAAAGAATGCACCAGCCAGGCTTCTATCCCACAGAGCTTGCCCCCTTGACCATAGCAACCTGATTCTGAACATTGCCCTGAAACCTCTCCATATAACAAGATGCCTTTACATAGAAGGGTCTGCTCACTGCACCATGTCAGTCACAAGCCATTTGGAAGCCAATGGCAGATCCACATGGCCCCACCACAGATGTTTTATCACACACCTGCACACCACTGCTCTAGGCCCACTACTCAGCAGGCCCCAACTTACTGGCATCTCTGTTTTACACCATTTTCATGAAACCCAGTCAATCAAGGCACTGTCTGGTACACTCATGATCAGCAACAGGACATCCAAAGGTTCTCCAGTGCCACCTGGTCATGGGAATTTCAAAAATGTCATGGTATTTATCTAGCTAGCCATTTTTAAAGGATGAAGTTGGAGGCACTGTGGGTTTCCATTCCTTCAGGAACCATTCAATGGTGAGGAAGCTCATTTCAACGAAAGCTCTGGGGAACTCTCACAAACAAGGCTTCCCAAAGAGTGGCCAAAAGGTCACAGGAAGCCAGGCCCATTGAGGTCTACAATGTGAGGTCCACGTGTGTTTGGACTCTCCACGATGGCTGCCAGGTCTTTTAGAATAAAATCATGTGATATCCGGGCTGAGATTCCCAGTGCTCTGTGGAAAGCCAGCCTGGGCCTAGATCTCAGTTTCCAAGGGCGACTCTCATGCGTGGCCTCCTAACATCCCGACACTATTCACGGCAATACTTCTCTGAGGTCAGTTCCAGAACTCAGTCTCCAAGGGGAATCACACCAGAGTTCAAGCCCAGGTGGACCCAGTCATCTCTTCCCACTGCCACACCACAATTCAAACCAAAACACTGCCACATGGCCCTCATCTTCTTCCATATAGACACTCATCATAACCTCTGGCTGGAGGTTTCCATGAGGGGCACAGCCCAAGACAGTGTCCACAATAAGCTCCCTTGCCTCTCATTTGCCTAATGTCAGGGTGGACTGGACACCCTTCCTGTGGACCTGGAGTGATCAAATAGGCCTGCCTTTAATACTGCTCTACTTCTCCAATTGGAGGCCTACTGACTGCCGGGTATAGATTCTTTGTGTGAACTGGAGTCATGAGAAAACCCAAGCACCTATGGGCTAGCCTCTGCATGGCTTTGAAGGACTCATTTGACACAAAGGATCCCTATTCTCACTTGATGGAGGTCAGGAACCTTACAGAGGAAGGCGAGAGACCTCATCCAGGATGACTGCTTTTGTGCCAATTTGGCTTTGGATGCACACATGGGATCTTTCTTTGGATCCACCAGGTGCTGACAATCTAAGCCACAGCCTCACACTGGGCCAAGAGGCTGATTCAGACACATCCCTTTGCAAAGCAATTAAGCAAAGAGCCACAGGTGATGCCCATTCATTTCCATTTGAAAACTGTTTTCTTCAGGCTTCACAAAGGGGTGCCCTGAGGCAAAGGCCTTCCTGACATTCAGGGCCACAGAAGGATAGGTAAGCCCAAGGCCCAAAGCAGGGTTTCTCCAGGGAGACTTTCCTGGTCACACTGATATCTGAGTTTTCTGAGATGCTCACCATTCCTTTCAACTATCCAGTACATGGCCATGTCACCGAGCTTGGAGGTGGTACATATCTTGGACACAAAACCATGAGCCTATTCTGGAGAGTGGCCAGAATTCAGGAAGAAAACAGGAACTTAGGAAGATAGTAGGTGTTGCCCATCCATAAGGCAAGCCGCAGTCCATTCATAAATTGGGCAGGATGAATGCTGGGAAGCTTTCTACTAGACAGGACACATCCATTGATGCATTCTCTTTTCTAATGTCTACAACCAGGGACACAGTGGAATACACAAACATAGAAACACTCGCCTTGTCAAAAGCCTTACTAGAAACAGTTCACTCCAAACCAAACAAACCGCCTTTCCTTCCTATTCTCAGAACATGAGACAAAACCACAAACTCACACCCACACCCACAAAGGCACCTCCTTCCAAGTTGGTCTGTGACTACCCGGAGTGTCGTCTGACTGGTGGGCCATACTATGTTCCCCCGAAAGGGCCTGTCCTGTCTCACATCTGGCCTCCTTGGCCAACTCTGTGAAGTTGTCAGGAGCCAGCGGTGAGCCACTACCTGCTTTCTCTGGAAAGGCCCCTCTGCAGAGCTTTCCTGGCATTTGGCAATCCTCACCTCAGTGGGTACCAAGAAAGACTGACTCTGTCCTTGGTAAATCCAAACAAGTGAGCCCACTGGGACTGGGACTGGGACTGGCTCTGGGTGCCTGGCTTCCTGGATCCCAAGTTCAGAGAGTTCCATCACCAAGGAAGTGAGGTGAGGTCACTTCCTTCAGGAACTGAATGAGGTCACTGCCTTGGCAACCACTGTGTCCTAACAGTTGCTTCCAAGGCTCCCATGAGATGGAGGCTGCCCCTCCTTCCTGTGACACCTTCACAAGTTAGAATGGAATATCAACCATAGGCACCAAGGAACAGCTCTCCACACAGGCCTGCTTTGGTCCATCTTGTCTACATTAAGAAGAGAGAGGCTCATTCAGACACATCCCTTCATCCCGACCAGGTGGTTGGCCATGGAAGATGACTTCTGCTCTCTCAGGTCCTTCATAGCTGCCTACATCTTCTCCAGGGATCATTTCTGCATGGACCTTTGAGGTTCTCAGCAGGTGGAAGATCCCCCACATTCCTGTATTGTAAGACCCACTCTGTCCCTGCTCTTCTGTAAAGTTAGATTGAGGGAACAGTGTATGGTTAGGGTTAAGAACCTGTTTGATGTGGCTTAGGAATCACTCTGCTGGATGAAGAATGGTATTGGGAACCTGCGATATTTATAATAATATATAGGTGAAATATATGTATGAAAACAGAAATCCAAGTAAGATTTGAAGGCCAGAAGGGCATTGGGCCCTTGATTGGGATACTTAGCTTTGAATGACTTTCTGCACAGATGTCTCAGATAAATCCATACACAATGGCATAGGACCTTGTACCTTGGATGATTGAATGTAGAAGAGAACATCCAGTCAAAAAGGGATAGTAGGTAGGATTAGGAAGATAGTTGGTAAGTTTTGGAAGAAGAGTGAGTATGCAATTTGGACCAAAAGTTCTTTAGCAATAGGGTGTCGGTTAGAGAGTGAATGTAAACGTCAGCACATGTGAAGAGTCAGTCACAATGATGAACTGGGGAACATATGTAGGAAAGCAGATATCAATAGAGACATTAGGAAATCAGGCAAAATATAAAGTGAGTGAGTGGATTAGACGTTTTCAACAGGGTTGAGGTTGAATATATCATCTTAGGAAGAAACAAATGTGTAGTCACCAATAGCATTGACATTTGAGAGCATTAGGCAACCTGGACAAGGATGTTTTTAGTAATCCATGCTCACTTTCCAATGAGGCTTTGGTGCAATCATAAGTGTGACCTTTGCATTTTGTGTCCAGAATATCACTGTGATAAAATGTATATGTAGATCAGGTGACATGAGTGTTTCTTCCACCATTTCTGGGAGTAATATGTTGAAGACATATAAATTAGCCTTTGGGGGTACAAATAGGTGTACCCTGGGTCTATGAATATAGAGATAATGCATGAATAGACCATACTGTGAATAAATAGTATAACAGGTTCCACTTTAAATAATGGATTGCATTGATATCTGAAAATATATAGGAAATCTAATATTGATACACAACCATTCATTCTAACCAGTTATACATCTAATGGTGATATTGGGGTTATGGTTTACCATGAAGGGGGTGTGAGTTTTGCTTCACAAGGGATTATGGAAATGGAAAAGAATGTGTTTGGAAAGAAGTCTCATGAAAAGACCAGTCAAGAAACGTGGAGGAATACATGTGTTCTGAAGCAGGAAGTGATTGAAAGGGAAATAAATGCCTAGAAATTTGTGAACTTGAGGATGAAATACATATCCTATGATGTGCATCAACTGAAGAAATAGTAATGTACCAGTGTTGAATAAAAATGAACGTCAAAATACACATCATGTCCCATAGGAATCTACTTGCATTCATGTTAAACTGGATCAGTTACTGTAGAAATATTAGGATTTCAGCACTAGGAAACAAATCTGTATTTCAGGTGGATGACTATTTCTGAGAATAATCTTGTGAAAAGTTGATTATAAATCCACATATATGAACATGAATGAATTTAGGGAGTATATAATATGACACATACATTTCATATTTTGAAAAATCTGAAGAGTGTGTGTATGTGTGTGTGTGTATATATACATATACACAAAAAAAAAACAACACACACACACAAACACAGACTTTAAAGAGTAGAAATATATATGCCAATCGAAATTCATCATGAAATATTTATCATCCACAGATCCAAAAATATTTATTTTACTGAACATGTATTTATGTATCATGTTGTTCAAGTGGGAAGCTCACCTGGAGGTTGAATTCTCAGTTCCAACAGCGTTTAGGAGGAGTGATCTCTTCTCACAGTTTGTATCTGCCAAGTCAGCCACCTCACAAGAATGGACGTGGGATAGGAGGTAGGATTCTATATGTGCATGTAAAAATGCATGTTGCTGAATAGGCTACAGAGAAAGGGAGACAGGAATTCACATATTTGTTAACATTCAAAACACATGGAGAACTATTTCTATTAAATTGGACAAGATTTATAACACCTACACTTTATAATGCCAAAGGCCAGTCCAACTATACACCAGGCCTGCTCTGAACTGCCTGTATTTCTATTCTGTTTGAGTTATTTTTCTCCATCACATTAGTATTCGTAGTCACAATCTAGTAGGGTATGGGTTAGTGTCAGGGATTCAGTATTTCGAACGGAAAATAGGAAAATGAATCCAATGTGTAGGCCAATATGTGCTACAAAAAAATCTTCCCACTCTCATCCAGAACATTGCCTTGACATTACCTTCACAATAAGTAAGACACAATTTGAGGAGAAGAGTTAGAAATGCTATGAATACATATGTGGAATGGAAAATGCTCAGGAGTTCACAACCTTGGAGGTGGTAGACTAGTTTCCATGAGTAAGGGACAGGGTAAACACTCCACAAACGTGGAGCTCTGCTGGCCTAAAGACTTTGTGAGAAACTGCTTCTGAGGTTGGGCACTTGAAATATATGTTGTTTTCAGGAGCTTTAGCTTCCTTTGTAGTGAGACCATCAAACCAGGTCTGCATCTATGTGACCTGGAGGACATGGTTTCTGATTTTCCAATGAACATGAGGCAGAAGTGCTGAATTCTCTCTTTGCAGGTAAACTGTGGCCACTGTGGTCTAAGTGTCTCCCTGTGTGGTCTGTGAAGCCATTTGGTCATCCTCCACTTTTCGTGGTGTTTCTTGCTGCTGCACTGGGAGTTTGGAATTTGCTTCAGGAAATACAAGGAGTTCAACTGGGACACAGTGCTGGAGGGAGTTCTGCCACTTGTGGTGTGTCAAGGTCCTAAAAGAATGCACCAGCCAGGCTTCTATCCCACAGAGCTTGCCCCCTTGACCATAGCAACCTGATTCTGAACATTGCCCTGAAACCTCTCCATATAACAAGATGCCTTTACATAGAAGGGTCTGCTCACTGCACCATGTCAGTCACAAGCCATTTGGAAGCCAATGGCAGATCCACATGGCCCCACCACAGATGTTTTATCACACACCTGCACACCACTGCTCTAGGCCCACTACTCAGCAGGCCCCAACTTACTGGCATCTCTGTTTTACACCATTTTCATGAAACCCAGTCAATCAAGGCACTGTCTGGTACACTCATGATCAGCAACAGGACATCCAAAGGTTCTCCAGTGCCACCTGGTCATGGGAATTTCAAAAATGTCATGGTATTTATCTAGCTAGCCATTTTTAAAGGATGAAGTTGGAGGCACTGTGGGTTTCCATTCCTTCAGGAACCATTAAATGGTGAGGAAGCTCATTTCAACGAAAGCTCTGGGGAACTCTCACAAACAAGGCTTCCCAAAGAGTGGCCAAAAGGTCACAGGAAGCCAGGCCCATTGAGGTCTACAATGTGAGGTCCACGTGTGTTTGGACTCTCCACGATGGCTGCCAGGTCTTTTAGAATAAAATCATGTGATATCCGGGCTGAGATTCCCAGTGCTCTGTGGAAAGCCAGCCTGGGCCTAGATCTCAGTTTCCAAGGGCGACTCTCATGCGTGGCCTCCTAACATCCCGACACAATTCACGGCAATACTTCTCTGAGGTCAGTTCCAGAACTCAGTCTCCAAGGGGAATCACACCAGAGTTCAAGCCCAGGTGGACCCAGTCATCTCTTCCCACTGCCACACCACAATTCAAACCAAAACACTGCCACATGGCCCTCATCTTCTTCCATATAGACACTCATCATAACCTCTGGCTGGAGGTTTCCATGAGGGGCACAGCCCAAGACAGTGTCCACAATAAGCTCCCTTGCCTCTCATTTGCCTAATGTCAGGGTGGACTGGACACCCTTCCTGTGGACCTGGAGTGATCAAATAGGCCTGCCTTTAATACTGCTCTACTTCTCCAATTGGAGGCCTACTGACTGCCGGGTATAGATTCTTTGTGTGAACTGGAGTCATGAGAAAACCCAAGCACCTATGGGCTAGCCTCTGCATGGCTTTGAAGGACTCATTTGACACAAAGGATCCCTATTCTCACTTGATGGAGGTCAGGAACCTTACAGAGGAAGGCGAGAGACCTCATCCAGGATGACTGCTTTTGTGCCAATTTGGCTTTGGATGCACACATGGGATCTTTCTTTGGATCCACCAGGTGCTGACAATCTAAGCCACAGCCTCACACTGGGCCAAGAGGCTGATTCAGACACATCCCTTTGCAAAGCAATTAAGCAAAGAGCCACAGGTGATGCCCATTCATTTCCATTTGAAAACTGTTTTCTTCAGGCTTCACAAAGGGGTGCCCTGAGGCAAAGGCCTTCCTGACATTCAGGGCCACAGAAGGATAGGTAAGCCCAAGGCCCAAAGCAGGGTTTCTCCAGGGAGACTTTCCTGGTCACACTGATATCTGAGTTTTCTGAGATGCTCACCATTCCTTTCAACTATCCAGTACATGGCCATGTCACCGAGCTTGGAGGTGGTACATATCTTGGACACAAAACCATGAGCCTATTCTGGAGAGTGGCCAGAATTCAGGAAGAAAACAGGAACTTAGGAAGATAGTAGGTGTTGCCCATCCATAAGGCAAGCCGCAGTCCATTCATAAATTGGGCAGGATGAATGCTGGGAAGCTTTCTACTAGACAGGACACATCCATTGATGCATTCTCTTTTCTAATGTCTACAACCAGGGACACAGTGGAATACACAAACATAGAAACACTCGCCTTGTCAAAAGCCTTACTAGAAACAGTCCACTCCAAACCAAACAAACCGCCTTTCCTTCCTATTCTCAGAACATGAGACAAAACCACAAACTCACACCCACACCCACAAAGGCACCTCCTTCCAAGTTGGTCTGTGACTACCCGGAGTGTCGTCTGACTGGTGGGCCATACTATGTTCCCCCGAAAGGGCCTGTCCTGTCTCACATCTGGCCTCCTTGGCCAACTCTGTGAAGTTGTCAGGAGCCAGCGGTGAGCCACTACCTGCTTTCTCTGGAAAGGCCCCTCTGCAGAGCTTTCCTGGCATTTGGCAATCCTCACCTCAGTGGGTACCAAGAAAGACTGACTCTGTCCTTGGTAAATCCAAACAAGTGAGCCCACTGGGACTGGGACTGGGACTGGCTCTGGGTGCCTGGCTTCCTGGATCCCAAGTTCAGAGAGTTCCATCACCAAGGAAGTGAGGTGAGGTCACTTCCTTCAGGAACTGAATGAGGTCACTGCCTTGGCAACCACTGTGTCCTAACAGTTGCTTCCAAGGCTCCCATGAGATGGAGGCTGCCCCTCCTTCCTGTGACACCTTCACAAGTTAGAATGGAATATCAACCATAGGCACCAAGGAACAGCTCTCCACACAGGCCTGCTTTGGTCCATCTTGTCTACATTAAGAAGAGAGAGGCTCATTCAGACACATCCCTTCATCCCGACCAGGAGGTTTGCCATGGAAGATGACTTCTGCTCTCTCAGGTCCTTCATAGCTGCCTACATCTTCTCCAGGGATCATTTCTGCATGGACCTTTGAGGTTCTCAGCAGGTGGAAGATCCCCCACATTCCTGTATTGTAAGACCCACTCTGTCCCTGCTCTTCTGTAAAGTTAGATTGAGGGAACAGTCAATGGTTAGGGTTAAGAACCTGTTTGATGTGGCTTAGGAATCACTCTGCTGGATGAAGAATGGTATTGGGAACCTGCGATATTTATAATAATATATAGGTGAAATATATGTATGAAAACAGAAATCCAAGTAAGATTTGAAGGCCAGAAGGGCATTGGGCCCTTGATTGGGATACTTAGCTTTGAATGACTTTCTGCACAGATGTCTCAGATAAATCGATACACAATGGCATAGGACCTTGTACCTTGGATGATTGAATGTAGAAGAGAACATCCAGTCAAAAAGGGATAGTAGGTAGGATTAGGAAGATAGTTGGTAAGTTTTGGAAGAAGAGTGAGTATGCAATTTGGACCAAAAGTTCTTTAGCAATAGGGTGTCGGTTAGAGAGTGAATGTAAACGTCAGCACATGTGAAGAGTCAGTCACAATGATGAACTGGGGAACATATGTAGGAAAGCAGATATCAATAGAGACATTAGGAAATCAGGCAAAGTATAAAGTGAGTGAGTGGATTAGACATTTTCAACAGGGTTGAGGTTGAATATATCATCTTAGTAAGAAACAAATGTGTAGTCACCAATAGCATTGACATTTGAGAGCATTAGGCAACCTGGACAAGGATGTTTTTAGTAATCCATGCTCACTTTCCAATGAGGCTTTGGTGCAATCATAAGTGTGACCTTTGCATTTTGTGTCCAGAATATCACTGTGATAAAATGTATATGTAGATCAGGTGACATGAGTGTTTCTTCCACCATTTCTGGGAGTAATATGTTGAAGACATATAAATTAGCCTTTGGGGGTACAAATAGGTGTACCCTGGGTCTATGAATATAGAGATAATGCATGAATAGACCATACTGTGAATAAATATTATAACAGGTTCCAATTTATATAATGGATTGCATTGATATCTGAAAATATATAGGAAATCTAATATTGATACACAACCATTCATTCTAACCAGTTATACATCTAATGGTGATATTGGGGTTATGGTTTACCATGAAGGGGGTGTGAGTTTTGCTTCACAAGGGATTATGGAAATGGAAAAGAATGTGTTTGGAAAGAAGTCTCATGAAAAGACCAGTCAAGAAACGTGGAGGTATACATGTGTTCTGAAGCAGGAAGTGATTGAAAGGGAAATAAATGCCTAGAAATTTGTGAACTTGAGGATGAAATACATATCCTATGATGTGCATCAACTGAAGAAATAGTAATGTACCAGTGTTGAATAAAAATGAACGTCAAAATACACATCATGTCCCATAGGAATCTACTTGCATTCATGTTAAACTGGGTCAGTTACTGTAGAAATATTAGGATTTCAGCACTAGGAAACAAATATGTATTTCAGGTGGATGACTATTTCTGAGAATAATCTTGTGAAACGTTGATTATAAATCCACATATATGAACATGAATGAATTTAGGGAGTATATAATATGACACATACATTTCATATTTTGAAAAATCTGGAGAGTGTGTGTATGTGTGTGTGTGTGTGTGTGTATATATATATATATATATATATATATATATATATATATATACACAAAAAAAACACACACACACAAACACAGACATTAAAGAGTAGAAATATATATGCCAATCGAAATTCATCATGAAATATTTATCATCCACAGATCCAAAAATATTTATTTTACTGAACATGTATTTATGTATCATGTTGTTCAAGTGGGAAGCTCACCTGGAGGTTGAATTCTCAGTTCCAACAGCGTTTAGGAGGAGTGATCTCTTCTCACAGTTTGTATCTGCCAAGTCAGCCACCTCACAAGAATGGACGTGGGATAGGAGGTAGGATTCTATATGTGCATGTAAAAATGCATGTTGCTGAATAGGCTACAGAGAAAGGGAGACAGGAATTCACATATTTGTTAACATTCAAAACACATGGAGAACTATTTCTATTAAATTGGACTAGATTTATAACACCTACACTTTATAATGCCAAAGGCCAGTCCAACTATACACCAGGCCTGCTCTGAACTGCCTGTATTTCTATTCTGTTTGAGTTATTTTTCTCCATCACATTAGTATTCGTAGTCACAATCTAGTAGGGTATGGGTTAGTGTCAGGGATTCAGTATTTCGAACGGAAAATAGGAAAATGAATCCAATGTGTAGGCCAATATGTGCTACAAAAAAATCTTCCCACTCTCATCCAGAACATTGCCTTGACATTACCTTCACAATAAGTAAGACACAATTAGAGGAGAAGAGTTAGAAATGCTGTGAATACATATGTGGAATGGAAACTGCTCAGGAGTTCACAACCTTGGAGGTGGTAGACTAGTTTCCATGAGTAAGGGACAGGGTAAACACTCCACAAACGTGGAGCTCTGCTGGCCTAAAGACTTTGTGAGAAACTGCTTCTGAGGTTGGGCACTTGAAATATATGTTGTTTTCAGGAGCTTTAGCTTCCTTTGTAGTGAGACCATCAAACCAGGTCTGCATCTATGTGACCTGGAGGACATGGTTTCTGATTTTCCAATGAACATGAGGCAGAAGTGCTGAATTCTCTCTTTGCAGGTAAACTGTGGCCACTGTGGTCTAAGTGTCTCCCTGTGTGGTCTGTGAAGCCATTTGGTCATCCTCCACTTTTCCTGGTGTTTCTTGCTGCTGCACTGGGAGTTTGGAATTTGCTTCAGGAAATACAAGGAGTTCAACTGGGACACAGTGCTGGAGGGAGTTCTGCCACTTGTGGTGTGTCAAGGTCCTAAAAGAATGCACCAGCCAGGCTTCTATCCCACAGAGCTTGCCCCCTTGACCATAGCAACCTGATTCTGAACATTGCCCTGAAACCTCTCCATATAACAAGATGCCTTTACATAGAAGGGTCTGCTCACTGCACCATGTCAGTCACAAGCCATTTGGAAGCCAATGGCAGATCCACATGGCCCCACCACAGATGTTTTATCACACACCTGCACACCACTGCTCTAGGCCCACTACTCAGCAGGCCCCAACTTACTGGCATCTCTGTTTTACACCATTTTCATGAAACCCAGTCAATCAAGGCACTGTCTGGTACACTCATGATCAGCAACAGGACATCCAAAGGTTCTCCAGTGCCACCTGGTCATGGGAATTTCAAAAATGTCATGGTATTTATCTAGCTAGCCATTTTTAAAGGATGAAGTTGGAGGCACTGTGGGTTTCCATTCCTTCAGGAACCATTAAATGGTGAGGAAGCTCATTTCAACGAAAGCTCTGGGGAACTCTCACAAACAAGGCTTCCCAAAGAGTGGCCAAAAGGTCACAGGAAGCCAGGCCCATTGAGGTCTACAATGTGAGGTCCACGTGTGTTTGGACTCTCCACGATGGCTGCCAGGTCTTTTAGAATAAAATCATGTGATATCCGGGCTGAGATTCCCAGTGCTCTGTGGAAAGCCAGCCTGGGCCTAGATCTCAGTTTCCAAGGGCGACTCTCATGCGTGGCCTCCTAACATCCCGACACAATTCACGGCAATACTTCTCTGAGGTCAGTTCCAGAACTCAGTCTCCAAGGGGAATCACACCAGAGTTCAAGCCCAGGTGGACCCAGTCATCTCTTCCCACTGCCACACCACAATTCAAACCAAAACACTGCCACATGGCCCTCATCTTCTTCCATATAGACACTCATCATAACCTCTGGCTGGAGGTTTCCATGAGGGGCACAGCCCAAGACAGTGTCCACAATAAGCTCCCTTGCCTCTCATTTGCCTAATGTCAGGGTGGACTGGACACCCTTCCTGTGGACCTGGAGTGATCAAATAGGCCTGCCTTTAATACTGCTCTACTTCTCCAATTGGAGGCCTACTGACTGCCGGGTATAGATTCTTTGTGTGAACTGGAGTCATGAGAAAACCCAAGCACCTATGGGCTAGCCTCTGCATGGCTTTGAAGGACTCATTTGACACAAAGGATCCCTATTCTCACTTGATGGAGGTCAGGAACCTTACAGAGGAAGGCGAGAGACCTCATCCAGGATGACTGCTTTTGTGCCAATTTGGCTTTGGATGCACACATGGGATCTTTCTTTGGATCCACCAGGTGCTGACAATCTAAGCCACAGCCTCACACTGGGCCAAGAGGCTGATTCAGACACATCCCTTTGCAAAGCAATTAAGCAAAGAGCCACAGGTGATGCCCATTCATTTCCATTTGAAAACTGTTTTCTTCAGGCTTCACAAAGGGGTGCCCTGAGGCAAAGGCCTTCCTGACATTCAGGGCCACAGAAGGATAGGTAAGCCCAAGGCCCAAAGCAGGGTTTCTCCAGGGAGACTTTCCTGGTCACACTGATATCTGAGTTTTCTGAGATGCTCACCATTCCTTTCAACTATCCAGTACATGGCCATGTCACCGAGCTTGGAGGTGGTACATATCTTGGACACAAAACCATGAGCCTATTCTGGAGAGTGGCCAGAATTCAGGAAGAAAACAGGAACTTAGGAAGATAGTAGGTGTTGCCCATCCATAAGGCAAGCCGCAGTCCATTCATAAATTGGGCAGGATGAATGCTGGGAAGCTTTCTACTAGACAGGACACATCCATTGATGCATTCTCTTTTCTAATGTCTACAACCAGGGACACAGTGGAATACACAAACATAGAAACACTCGCCTTGTCAAAAGCCTTACTAGAAACAGTCCACTCCAAACCAAACAAACCGCCTTTCCTACCTATTCTCAGAACATGAGACAAAACCACAAACTCACACCCACACCCACAAAGGCACCTCCTTCCAAGTTGGTCTGTGACTACCCGGAGTGTCGTCTGACTGGTGGGCCATACTATGTTCCCCCGAAAGGGCCTGTCCTGTCTCACATCTGGCCTCCTTGGCCAACTCTGTGAAGTTGTCAGGAGCCAGCGGTGAGCCACTACCTGCTTTCTCTGGAAAGGCCCCTCTGCAGAGCTTTCCTGGCATTTGGCAATCCTCACCTCAGTGGGTACCAAGAAAGACTGACTCTGTCCTTGGTAAATCCAAACAAGTGAGCCCACTGGGACTGGGACTGGGACTGGCTCTGGGTGCCT
Source organism: Spermophilus citellus (assembly GCF_964194105.1). Classification (NCBI taxonomy): domain Eukaryota; kingdom Metazoa; phylum Chordata; class Mammalia; order Rodentia; family Sciuridae; genus Spermophilus; species Spermophilus citellus. The sequence continues at coordinate 24,221 of NW_027672875.1, read as the reverse complement.
GGCTTCCTGGATCCCAAGTTCAGAGAGTTCCATCACCAAGGAAGTGAGGTGAGGTCACTTCCTTCAGGAACTGAATGAGGTCACTGCCTTGGCAACCACTGTGTCCTAACAGTTGCTTCCAAGGCTCCCATGAGATGGAGGCTGCCCCTCCTTCCTGTGACACTTTCACAAGTTAGAATGGAATATCAACCATAGGCACCAAGGAACAGCTCTCCACACAGGCCTGCTTTGGTCCATCTTGTCTACATTAAGAAGAGAGAGGCTCATTCAGACACATCCCTTCATCCCGACCAGGAGGTTTGCCATGGAAGATGACTTCTGCTCTCTCAGGTCCTTCATAGCTGCCTACATCTTCTCCAGGGATCATTTCTGCATGGACCTTTGAGGTTCTCAGCAGGTGGAAGATCCCCCACATTCCTGTATTGTAAGACCCACTCTGTCCCTGCTCTTCTGTAAAGTTAGATTGAGGGAACAGTGTATGGTTAGGGTTAAGAACCTGTTTGATGTGGCTTAGGAATCACTCTGCTGGATGAAGAATGGTATTGGGAACCTGCGATATTTATAATAATATATAGGTGAAATATATGTATGAAAACAGAAATCCAAGTAAGATTTGAAGGCCAGAAGGGCATTGGGCCCTTGATTGGGATACTTAGCTTTGAATGACTTTCTGCACAGATGTCTCAGATAAATCGATACACAATGGCATAGGACCTTGTACCTTGGATGATTGAATGTAGAAGAGAACATCCAGTCAAAAAGGGATAGTAGGTAGGATTAGGAAGATAGTTGGTAAGTTTTGGAAGAAGAGTGAGTATGCAATTTGGACCAAAAGTTCTTTAGCAATAGGGTGTCGGTTAGAGAGTGAATGTAAACGTCAGCACATGTGAAGAGTCAGTCACAATGATGAACTGGGGAACATATGTAGGAAAGCAGATATCAATAGAGACATTAGGAAATCAGGCAAAGTATAAAGTGAGTGAGTGGATTAGACATTTTCAACAGGGTTGAGGTTGAATATATCATCTTAGTAAGAAACAAATGTGTAGTCACCAATAGCATTGACATTTGAGAGCATTAGGCAACCTGGACAAGGATGTTTTTAGTAATCCATGCTCACTTTCCAATGAGGCTTTGGTGCAATCATAAGTGTGACCTTTGCATTTTGTGTCCAGAATATCACTGTGATAAAATGTATATGTAGATCAGGTGACATGAGTGTTTCTTCCACCATTTCTGGGAGTAATATGTTGAAGACATATAAATTAGCCTTTGGGGGTACAAATAGGTGTACCCTGGGTCTATGAATATAGAGATAATGCATGAATAGACCATACTGTGAATAAATATTATAACAGGTTCCAATTTATATAATGGATTGCATTGATATCTGAAAATATATAGGAAATCTAATATTGATACACAACCATTCATTCTAACCAGTTATACATCTAATGGTGATATTGGGGTTATGGTTTACCATGAAGGGGGTGTGAGTTTTGCTTCACAAGGGATTATGGAAATGGAAAAGAATGTGTTTGGAAAGAAGTCTCATGAAAAGACCAGTCAAGAAACGTGGAGGTATACATGTGTTCTGAAGCAGGAAGTGATTGAAAGGGAAATAAATGCCTAGAAATTTGTGAACTTGAGGATGAAATACATATCCTATGATGTGCATCAACTGAAGAAATAGTAATGTACCAGTGTTGAATAAAAATGAACGTCAAAATACACATCATGTCCCATAGGAATCTACTTGCATTCATGTTAAACTGGGTCAGTTACTGTAGAAATATTAGGATTTCAGCACTAGGAAACAAATATGTATTTCAGGTGGATGACTATTTCTGAGAATAATCTTGTGAAACGTTGATTATAAATCCACATATATGAACATGAATGAATTTAGGGAGTATATAATATGACACATACATTTCATATTTTGAAAAATCTGGAGAGTGTGTGTATGTGTGTGTGTGTGTGTGTGTATATATATATATATATATATATATATATATATATATATATACACAAAAAAAAACACACACACACAAACACAGACTTTAAAGAGTAGAAATATATATGCCAATCGAAATTCATCATGAAATATTTATCATCCACAGATCCAAAAATATTTATTTTACTGAACATGTATTTATGTATCATGTTGTTCAAGTGGGAAGCTCACCTGGAGGTTGAATTCTCAGTTCCAACAGCGTTTAGGAGGAGTGATCTCTTCTCACAGTTTGTATCTGCCAAGTCAGCCACCTCACAAGAATGGACGTGGGATAGGAGGTAGGATTCTATATGTGCATGTAAAAATGCATGTTGCTGAATAGGCTACAGAGAAAGGGAGACAGGAATTCACATATTTGTTAACATTCAAAACACATGGAGAACTATTTCTATTAAATTGGACTAGATTTATAACACCTACACTTTATAATGCCAAAGGCCAGTCCAACTATACACCAGGCCTGCTCTGAACTGCCTGTATTTCTATTCTGTTTGAGTTATTTTTCTCCATCACATTAGTATTCGTAGTCACAATCTAGTAGGGTATGGGTTAGTGTCAGGGATTCAGTATTTCGAACGGAAAATAGGAAAATGAATCCAATGTGTAGGCCAATATGTGCTACAAAAACATCTTCCCACTCTCATCCAGAACATTGCCTTGACATTACCTTCACAATAAGTAAGACACAATTAGAGGAGAAGAGTTAGAAATGCTGTGAATACATATGTGGAATGGAAACTGCTCAGGAGTTCACAACCTTGGAGGTGGTAGACTAGTTTCCATGAGTAAGGGACAGGGTAAACACTCCACAAACGTGGAGCTCTGCTGGCCTAAAGACTTTGTGAGAAACTGCTTCTGAGGTTGGGCACTTGAAATATATGTTGTTTTCAGGAGCTTTAGCTTCCTTTGTAGTGAGACCATCAAACCAGGTCTGCATCTATGTGACCTGGAGGACATGGTTTCTGATTTTCCAATGAACATGAGGCAGAAGTGCTGAATTCTCTCTTTGCAGGTAAACTGTGGCCACTGTGGTCTAAGTGTCTCCCTGTGTGGTCTGTGAAGCCATTTGGTCATCCTCCACTTTTCCTGGTGTTTCTTGCTGCTGCACTGGGAGTTTGGAATTTGCTTCAGGAAATACAAGGAGTTCAACTGGGACACAGTGCTGGAGGGAGTTCTGCCACTTGTGGTGTGTCAAGGTCCTAAAAGAATGCACCAGCCAGGCTTCTATCCCACAGAGCTTGCCCCCTTGACCATAGCAACCTGATTCTGAACATTGCCCTGAAACCTCTCCATATAACAAGATGCCTTTACATAGAAGGGTCTGCTCACTGCACCATGTCAGTCACAAGCCATTTGGAAGCCAATGGCAGATCCACATGGCCCCACCACAGATGTTTTATCACACACCTGCACACCACTGCTCTAGGCCCACTACTCAGCAGGCCCCAACTTACTGGCATCTCTGTTTTACACCATTTTCATGAAACCCAGTCAATCAAGGCACTGTCTGGTACACTCATGATCAGCAACAGGACATCCAAAGGTTCTCCAGTGCCACCTGGTCATGGGAATTTCAAAAATGTCATGGTATTTATCTAGCTAGCCATTTTTAAAGGATGAAGTTGGAGGCACTGTGGGTTTCCATTCCTTCAGGAACCATTAAATGGTGAGGAAGCTCATTTCAACGAAAGCTCTGGGGAACTCTCACAAACAAGGCTTCCCAAAGAGTGGCCAAAAGGTCACAGGAAGCCAGGCCCATTGAGGTCTACAATGTGAGGTCCACGTGTGTTTGGACTCTCCACGATGGCTGCCAGGTCTTTTAGAATAAAATCATGTGATATCCGGGCTGAGATTCCCAGTGCTCTGTGGAAAGCCAGCCTGGGCCTAGATCTCAGTTTCCAAGGGCGACTCTCATGCGTGGCCTCCTAACATCCCGACACAATTCACGGCAATACTTCTCTGAGGTCAGTTCCAGAACTCAGTCTCCAAGGGGAATCACACCAGAGTTCAAGCCCAGGTGGACCCAGTCATCTCTTCCCACTGCCACACCACAATTCAAACCAAAACACTGCCACATGGCCCTCATCTTCTTCCATATAGACACTCATCATAACCTCTGGCTGGAGGTTTCCATGAGGGGCACAGCCCAAGACAGTGTCCACAATAAGCTCCCTTGCCTCTCATTTGCCTAATGTCAGGGTGGACTGGACACCCTTCCTGTGGACCTGGAGTGATCAAATAGGCCTGCCTTTAATACTGCTCTACTTCTCCAATTGGAGGCCTACTGACTGCCGGGTATAGATTCTTTGTGTGAACTGGAGTCATGAGAAAACCCAAGCACCTATGGGCTAGCCTCTGCATGGCTTTGAAGGACTCATTTGACACAAAGGATCCCTATTCTCACTTGATGGAGGTCAGGAACCTTACAGAGGAAGGCGAGAGACCTCATCCAGGATGACTGCTTTTGTGCCAATTTGGCTTTGGATGCACACATGGGATCTTTCTTTGGATCCACCAGGTGCTGACAATCTAAGCCACAGCCTCACACTGGGCCAAGAGGCTGATTCAGACACATCCCTTTGCAAAGCAATTAAGCAAAGAGCCACAGGTGATGCCCATTCATTTCCATTTGAAAACTGTTTTCTTCAGGCTTCACAAAGGGGTGCCCTGAGGCAAAGGCCTTCCTGACATTCAGGGCCACAGAAGGATAGGTAAGCCCAAGGCCCAAAGCAGGGTTTCTCCAGGGAGACTTTCCTGGTCACACTGATATCTGAGTTTTCTGAGATGCTCACCATTCCTTTCAACTATCCAGTACATGGCCATGTCACCGAGCTTGGAGGTGGTACATATCTTGGACACAAAACCATGAGCCTATTCTGGAGAGTGGCCAGAATTCAGGAAGAAAACAGGAACTTAGGAAGATAGTAGGTGTTGCCCATCCATAAGGCAAGCCGCAGTCCATTCATAAATTGGGCAGGATGAATGCTGGGAAGCTTTCTACTAGACAGGACACATCCATTGATGCATTCTCTTTTCTAATGTCTACAACCAGGGACACAGTGGAATACACAAACATAGAAACACTCGCCTTGTCAAAAGCCTTACTAGAAACAGTTCACTCCAAACCAAACAAACCGCCTTTCCTTCCTATTCTCAGAACATGAGACAAAACCACAAACTCACACCCACACCCACAAAGGCACCTCCTTCCAAGTTGGTCTGTGACTACCCGGAGTGTCGTCTGACTGGTGGGCCATACTATGTTCCCCCGAAAGGGCCTGTCCTGTCTCACATCTGGCCTCCTTGGCCAACTCTGTGAAGTTGTCAGGAGCCAGCGGTGAGCCACTACCTGCTTTCTCTGGAAAGGCCCCTCTGCAGAGCTTTCCTGGCATTTGGCAATCCTCACCTCAGTGGGTACCAAGAAAGACTGACTCTGTCCTTGGTAAATCCAAACAAGTGAGCCCACTGGGACTGGGACTGGGACTGGCTCTGGGTGCCTGGCTTCCTGGATCCCAAGTTCAGAGAGTTCCATCACCAAGGAAGTGAGGTGAGGTCACTTCCTTCAGGAACTGAATGAGGTCACTGCCTTGGCAACCACTGTGTCCTAACAGTTGCTTCCAAGGCTCCCATGAGATGGAGGCTGCCCCTCCTTCCTGTGACACCTTCACAAGTTAGAATGGAATATCAACCATAGGCACCAAGGAACAGCTCTCCACACAGGCCTGCTTTGGTCCATCTTGTCTACATTAAGAAGAGAGAGGCTCATTCAGACACATCCCTTCATCCCGACCAGGTGGTTGGCCATGGAAGATGACTTCTGCTCTCTCAGGTCCTTCATAGCTGCCTACATCTTCTCCAGGGATCATTTCTGCATGGACCTTTGAGGTTCTCAGCAGGTGGAAGATCCCCCACATTCCTGTATTGTAAGACCCACTCTGTCCCTGCTCTTCTGTAAAGTTAGATTGAGGGAACAGTGTATGGTTAGGGTTAAGAACCTGTTTGATGTGGCTTAGGAATCACTCTGCTGGATGAAGAATGGTATTGGGAACCTGCGATATTTATAATAATATATAGGTGAAATATATGTATGAAAACAGAAATCCAAGTAAGATTTGAAGGCCAGAAGGGCATTGGGCCCTTGATTGGGATACTTAGCTTTGAATGACTTTCTGCACAGATGTCTCAGATAAATCCATACACAATGGCATAGGACCTTGTACCTTGGATGATTGAATGTAGAAGAGAACATCCAGTCAAAAAGGGATAGTAGGTAGGATTAGGAAGATAGTTGGTAAGTTTTGGAAGAAGAGTGAGTATGCAATTTGGACCAAAAGTTCTTTAGCAATAGGGTGTCGGTTAGAGAGTGAATGTAAACGTCAGCACATGTGAAGAGTCAGTCACAATGATGAACTGGGGAACATATGTAGGAAAGCAGATATCAATAGAGACATTAGGAAATCAGGCAAAGTATAAAGTGAGTGAGTGGATTAGACGTTTTCAACAGGGTTGAGTTTGAATATATCATCTTAGGAAGAAACAAATGTGTAGTCACCAATAGCATTGACATTTGAGAGCATTAGGCAACCTGGACAAGGATGTTTTTAGTAATCCATGCTCACTTTCCAATGAGGCTTTGGTGCAATCATAAGTGTGACCTTTGCATTTTGTGTCCAGAATATCACTGTGATAAAATGTATATGTAGATCAGGTGACATGAGTGTTTCTTCCACCATTTCTGGGAGTAATATGTTGAAGACATATAAATTAGCCTTTGGGGGTACAAATAGGTGTACCCTGGGTCTATGAATATAGAGATAATGCATGAATAGACCATACTGTGAATAAATAGTATAACAGGTTCCACTTTAAATAATGGATTGCATTGATATCTGAAAATATATAGGAAATCTAATATTGATACACAACCATTCATTCTAACCAGTTATACATCTAATGGTGATATTGGGGTTATGGTTTACCATGAAGGGGGTGTGAGTTTTGCTTCACAAGGGATTATGGAAATGGAAAAGAATGTGTTTGGAAAGAAGTCTCATGAAAAGACCAGTCAAGAAACGTGGAGGTATACATGTGTTCTGAAGCAGGAAGTGATTGAAAGGGAAATAAATGCCTAGAAATTTGTGAACTTGAGGATGAAATACATATCCTATGATGTGCATCAACTGAAGAAATAGTAATGTACCAGTGTTGAATAAAAATGAACGTCAAAATACACATCATGTCCCATAGGAATCTACTTGCATTCATGTTAAACTGGGTCAGTTACTGTAGAAATATTAGGATTTCAGCACTAGGAAACAAATATGTATTTCAGGTGGATGACTATTTCTGAGAATAATCTTGTGAAAAGTTGATTATAAATCCACATATATGAACATGAATGAATTTAGGGAGTATATAATATGACACATACATTTCATATTTTGAAAAATCTGAAGAGTGTGTGTATGTGTGTGTGTGTATATATACATATACACAAAAAAAACAACACACACACACAAACACAGACTTTAAAGAGTAGAAATATATATGCCAATCGAAATTCATCATGAAATATTTATCATCCACAGATCCAAAAATATTTATTTTACTGAACATGTATTTATGTATCATGTTGTTCAAGTGGGAAGCTCACCTGGAGGTTGAATTCTCAGTTCCAACAGCGTTTAGGAGGAGTGATCTCTTCTCACAGTTTGTATCTGCCAAGTCAGCCACCTCACAAGAATGGACGTGGGATAGGAGGTAGGATTCTATATGTGCATGTAAAAATGCATGTTGCTGAATAGGCTACAGAGAAAGGGAGACAGGAATTCACATATTTGTTAACATTCAAAACACATGGAGAACTATTTCTATTAAATTGGACTAGATTTATAACACCTACACTTTATAATGCCAAAGGCCAGTCCAACTATACACCAGGCCTGCTCTGAACTGCCTGTATTTCTATTCTGTTTGAGTTATTTTTCTCCATCACATTAGTATTCGTAGTCACAATCTAGTAGGGTATGGGTTAGTGTCAGGGATTCAGTATTTCGAACGGAAAATAGGAAAATGAATCCAATGTGTAGGCCAATATGTGCTACAAAAAAATCTTCCCACTCTCATCCAGAACATTGCCTTGACATTACCTTCACAATAAGTAAGACACAATTAGAGGAGAAGAGTTAGAAATGCTGTGAATACATATGTGGAATGGAAACTGCTCAGGAGTTCACAACCTTGGAGGTGGTAGACTAGTTTCCATGAGTAAGGGACAGGGTAAACACTCCACAAACGTGGAGCTCTGCTGGCCTAAAGACTTTGTGAGAAACTGCTTCTGAGGTTGGGCACTTGAAATATATGTTGTTTTCAGGAGCTTTAGCTTCCTTTGTAGTGAGACCATCAAACCAGGTCTGCATCTATGTGACCTGGAGGACATGGTTTCTGATTTTCCAATGAACATGAGGCAGAAGTGCTGAATTCTCTCTTTGCAGGTAAACTGTGGCCACTGTGGTCTAAGTGTCTCCCTGTGTGGTCTGTGAAGCCATTTGGTCATCCTCCACTTTTCCTGGTGTTTCTTGCTGCTGCACTGGGAGTTTGGAATTTGCTTCAGGAAATACAAGGAGTTCAACTGGGACACAGTGCTGGAGGGAGTTCTGCCACTTGTGGTGTGTCAAGGTCCTAAAAGAATGCACCAGCCAGGCTTCTATCCCACAGAGCTTGCCCCCTTGACCATAGCAACCTGATTCTGAACATTGCCCTGAAACCTCTCCATATAACAAGATGCCTTTACATAGAAGGGTCTGCTCACTGCACCATGTCAGTCACAAGCCATTTGGAAGCCAATGGCAGATCCACATGGCCCCACCACAGATGTTTTATCACACACCTGCACACCACTGCTCTAGGCCCACTACTCAGCAGGCCCCAACTTACTGGCATCTCTGTTTTACACCATTTTCATGAAACCCAGTCAATCAAGGCACTGTCTGGTACACTCATGATCAGCAACAGGACATCCAAAGGTTCTCCAGTGCCACCTGGTCATGGGAATTTCAAAAATGTCATGGTATTTATCTAGCTAGCCATTTTTAAAGGATGAAGTTGGAGGCACTGTGGGTTTCCATTCCTTCAGGAACCATTAAATGGTGAGGAAGCTCATTTCAACGAAAGCTCTGGGGAACTCTCACAAACAAGGCTTCCCAAAGAGTGGCCAAAAGGTCACAGGAAGCCAGGCCCATTGAGGTCTACAATGTGAGGTCCACGTGTGTTTGGACTCTCCACGATGGCTGCCAGGTCTTTTAGAATAAAATCATGTGATATCCGGGCTGAGATTCCCAGTGCTCTGTGGAAAGCCAGCCTGGGCCTAGATCTCAGTTTCCAAGGGCGACTCTCATGCGTGGCCTCCTAACATCCCGACACAATTCACGGCAATACTTCTCTGAGGTCAGTTCCAGAACTCAGTCTCCAAGGGGAATCACACCAGAGTTCAAGCCCAGGTGGACCCAGTCATCTCTTCCCACTGCCACACCACAATTCAAACCAAAACACTGCCACATGGCCCTCATCTTCTTCCATATAGACACTCATCATAACCTCTGGCTGGAGGTTTCCATGAGGGGCACAGCCCAAGACAGTGTCCACAATAAGCTCCCTTGCCTCTCATTTGCCTAATGTCAGGGTGGACTGGACACCCTTCCTGTGGACCTGGAGTGATCAAATAGGCCTGCCTTTAATACTGCTCTACTTCTCCAATTGGAGGCCTACTGACTGCCGGGTATAGATTCTTTGTGTGAACTGGAGTCATGAGAAAACCCAAGCACCTATGGGCTAGCCTCTGCATGGCTTTGAAGGACTCATTTGACACAAAGGATCCCTATTCTCACTTGATGGAGGTCAGGAACCTTACAGAGGAAGGCGAGAGACCTCATCCAGGATGACTGCTTTTGTGCCAATTTGGCTTTGGATGCACACATGGGATCTTTCTTTGGATCCACCAGGTGCTGACAATCTAAGCCACAGCCTCACACTGGGCCAAGAGGCTGATTCAGACACATCCCTTTGCAAAGCAATTAAGCAAAGAGCCACAGGTGATGCCCATTCATTTCCATTTGAAAACTGTTTTCTTCAGGCTTCACAAAGGGGTGCCCTGAGGCAAAGGCCTTCCTGACATTCAGGGCCACAGAAGGATAGGTAAGCCCAAGGCCCAAAGCAGGGTTTCTCCAGGGAGACTTTCCTGGTCACACTGATATCTGAGTTTTCTGAGATGCTCACCATTCCTTTCAACTATCCAGTACATGGCCATGTCACCGAGCTTGGAGGTGGTACATATCTTGGACACAAAACCATGAGCCTATTCTGGAGAGTGGCCAGAATTCAGGAAGAAAACAGGAACTTAGGAAGATAGTAGGTGTTGCCCATCCATAAGGCAAGCCGCAGTCCATTCATAAATTGGGCAGGATGAATGCTGGGAAGCTTTCTACTAGACAGGACACATCCATTGATGCATTCTCTTTTCTAATGTCTACAACCAGGGACACAGTGGAATACACAAACATAGAAACACTCGCCTTGTCAAAAGCCTTACTAGAAACAGTCCACTCCAAACCAAACAAACCGCCTTTCCTTCCTATTCTCAGAACATGAGACAAAACCACAAACTCACACCCACACCCACAAAGGCACCTCCTTCCAAGTTGGTCTGTGACTACCCGGAGTGTCGTCTGACTGGTGGGCCATACTATGTTCCCCCGAAAGGGCCTGTCCTGTCTCACATCTGGCCTCCTTGGCCAACTCTGTGAAGTTGTCAGGAGCCAGCGGTGAGCCACTACCTGCTTTCTCTGGAAAGGCCCCTCTGCAGAGCTTTCCTGGCATTTGGCAATCCTCACCTCAGTGGGTACCAAGAAAGACTGACTCTGTCCTTGGTAAATCCAAACAAGTGAGCCCACTGGGACTGGGACTGGGACTGGCTCTGGGTGCCTGGCTTCCTGGATCCCAAGTTCAGAGAGTTCCATCACCAAGGAAGTGAGGTGAGGTCACTTCCTTCAGGAACTGAATGAGGTCACTGCCTTGGCAACCACTGTGTCCTAACAGTTGCTTCCAAGGCTCCCATGAGATGGAGGCTGCCCCTCCTTCCTGTGACACCTTCACAAGTTAGAATGGAATATCAACCATAGGCACCAAGGAACAGCTCTCCACACAGGCCTGCTTTGGTCCATCTTGTCTACATTAAGAAGAGAGAGGCTCATTCAGACACATCCCTTCATCCCGACCAGGAGGTTTGCCATGGAAGATGACTTCTGCTCTCTCAGGTCCTTCATAGCTGCCTACATCTTCTCCAGGGATCATTTCTGCATGGACCTTTGAGGTTCTCAGCAGGTGGAAGATCCCCCACATTCCTGTATTGTAAGACCCACTCTGTCCCTGCTCTTCTGTAAAGTTAGATTGAGGGAACAGTCAATGGTTAGGGTTAAGAACCTGTTTGATGTGGCTTAGGAATCACTCTGCTGGATGAAGAATGGTATTGGGAACCTGCGATATTTATAATAATATATAGGTGAAATATATGTATGAAAACAGAAATCCAAGTAAGATTTGAAGGCCAGAAGGGCATTGGGCCCTTGATTGGGATACTTAGCTTTGAATGACTTTCTGCACAGATGTCTCAGATAAATCGATACACAATGGCATAGGACCTTGTACCTTGGATGATTGAATGTAGAAGAGAACATCCAGTCAAAAAGGGATAGTAGGTAGGATTAGGAAGATAGTTGGTAAGTTTTGGAAGAAGAGTGAGTATGCAATTTGGACCAAAAGTTCTTTAGCAATAGGGTGTCGGTTAGAGAGTGAATGTAAACGTCAGCACATGTGAAGAGTCAGTCACAATGATGAACTGGGGAACATATGTAGGAAAGCAGATATCAATAGAGACATTAGGAAATCAGGCAAAGTATAAAGTGAGTGAGTGGATTAGACATTTTCAACAGGGTTGAGGTTGAATATATCATCTTAGTAAGAAACAAATGTGTAGTCACCAATAGCATTGACATTTGAGAGCATTAGGCAACCTGGACAAGGATGTTTTTAGTAATCCATGCTCACTTTCCAATGAGGCTTTGGTGCAATCATAAGTGTGACCTTTGCATTTTGTGTCCAGAATATCACTGTGATAAAATGTATATGTAGATCAGGTGACATGAGTGTTTCTTCCACCATTTCTGGGAGTAATATGTTGAAGACATATAAATTAGCCTTTGGGGGTACAAATAGGTGTACCCTGGGTCTATGAATATAGAGATAATGCATGAATAGACCATACTGTGAATAAATATTATAACAGGTTCCAATTTATATAATGGATTGCATTGATATCTGAAAATATATAGGAAATCTAATATTGATACACAACCATTCATTCTAACCAGTTATACATCTAATGGTGATATTGGGGTTATGGTTTACCATGAAGGGGGTGTGAGTTTTGCTTCACAAGGGATTATGGAAATGGAAAAGAATGTGTTTGGAAAGAAGTCTCATGAAAAGACCAGTCAAGAAACGTGGAGGTATACATGTGTTCTGAAGCAGGAAGTGATTGAAAGGGAAATAAATGCCTAGAAATTTGTGAACTTGAGGATGAAATACATATCCTATGATGTGCATCAACTGAAGAAATAGTAATGTACCAGTGTTGAATAAAAATGAACGTCAAAATACACATCATGTCCCATAGGAATCTACTTGCATTCATGTTAAACTGGGTCAGTTACTGTAGAAATATTAGGATTTCAGCACTAGGAAACAAATATGTATTTCAGGTGGATGACTATTTCTGAGAATAATCTTGTGAAACGTTGATTATAAATCCACATATATGAACATGAATGAATTTAGGGAGTATATAATATGACACATACATTTCATATTTTGAAAAATCTGGAGAGTGTGTGTATGTGTGTGTGTGTGTGTGTGTATATATATATATATATATATATATATATATATATATATATACACAAAAAAAACACACACACACAAACACAGACATTAAAGAGTAGAAATATATATGCCAATCGAAATTCATCATGAAATATTTATCATCCACAGATCCAAAAATATTTATTTTACTGAACATGTATTTATGTATCATGTTGTTCAAGTGGGAAGCTCACCTGGAGGTTGAATTCTCAGTTCCAACAGCGTTTAGGAGGAGTGATCTCTTCTCACAGTTTGTATCTGCCAAGTCAGCCACCTCACAAGAATGGACGTGGGATAGGAGGTAGGATTCTATATGTGCATGTAAAAATGCATGTTGCTGAATAGGCTACAGAGAAAGGGAGACAGGAATTCACATATTTGTTAACATTCAAAACACATGGAGAACTATTTCTATTAAATTGGACTAGATTTATAACACCTACACTTTATAATGCCAAAGGCCAGTCCAACTATACACCAGGCCTGCTCTGAACTGCCTGTATTTCTATTCTGTTTGAGTTATTTTTCTCCATCACATTAGTATTCGTAGTCACAATCTAGTAGGGTATGGGTTAGTGTCAGGGATTCAGTATTTCGAACGGAAAATAGGAAAATGAATCCAATGTGTAGGCCAATATGTGCTACAAAAAAATCTTCCCACTCTCATCCAGAACATTGCCTTGACATTACCTTCACAATAAGTAAGACACAATTAGAGGAGAAGAGTTAGAAATGCTGTGAATACATATGTGGAATGGAAACTGCTCAGGAGTTCACAACCTTGGAGGTGGTAGACTAGTTTCCATGAGTAAGGGACAGGGTAAACACTCCACAAACGTGGAGCTCTGCTGGCCTAAAGACTTTGTGAGAAACTGCTTCTGAGGTTGGGCACTTGAAATATATGTTGTTTTCAGGAGCTTTAGCTTCCTTTGTAGTGAGACCATCAAACCAGGTCTGCATCTATGTGACCTGGAGGACATGGTTTCTGATTTTCCAATGAACATGAGGCAGAAGTGCTGAATTCTCTCTTTGCAGGTAAACTGTGGCCACTGTGGTCTAAGTGTCTCCCTGTGTGGTCTGTGAAGCCATTTGGTCATCCTCCACTTTTCCTGGTGTTTCTTGCTGCTGCACTGGGAGTTTGGAATTTGCTTCAGGAAATACAAGGAGTTCAACTGGGACACAGTGCTGGAGGGAGTTCTGCCACTTGTGGTGTGTCAAGGTCCTAAAAGAATGCACCAGCCAGGCTTCTATCCCACAGAGCTTGCCCCCTTGACCATAGCAACCTGATTCTGAACATTGCCCTGAAACCTCTCCATATAACAAGATGCCTTTACATAGAAGGGTCTGCTCACTGCACCATGTCAGTCACAAGCCATTTGGAAGCCAATGGCAGATCCACATGGCCCCACCACAGATGTTTTATCACACACCTGCACACCACTGCTCTAGGCCCACTACTCAGCAGGCCCCAACTTACTGGCATCTCTGTTTTACACCATTTTCATGAAACCCAGTCAATCAAGGCACTGTCTGGTACACTCATGATCAGCAACAGGACATCCAAAGGTTCTCCAGTGCCACCTGGTCATGGGAATTTCAAAAATGTCATGGTATTTATCTAGCTAGCCATTTTTAAAGGATGAAGTTGGAGGCACTGTGGGTTTCCATTCCTTCAGGAACCATTAAATGGTGAGGAAGCTCATTTCAACGAAAGCTCTGGGGAACTCTCACAAACAAGGCTTCCCAAAGAGTGGCCAAAAGGTCACAGGAAGCCAGGCCCATTGAGGTCTACAATGTGAGGTCCACGTGTGTTTGGACTCTCCACGATGGCTGCCAGGTCTTTTAGAATAAAATCATGTGATATCCGGGCTGAGATTCCCAGTGCTCTGTGGAAAGCCAGCCTGGGCCTAGATCTCAGTTTCCAAGGGCGACTCTCATGCGTGGCCTCCTAACATCCCGACACAATTCACGGCAATACTTCTCTGAGGTCAGTTCCAGAACTCAGTCTCCAAGGGGAATCACACCAGAGTTCAAGCCCAGGTGGACCCAGTCATCTCTTCCCACTGCCACACCACAATTCAAACCAAAACACTGCCACATGGCCCTCATCTTCTTCCATATAGACACTCATCATAACCTCTGGCTGGAGGTTTCCATGAGGGGCACAGCCCAAGACAGTGTCCACAATAAGCTCCCTTGCCTCTCATTTGCCTAATGTCAGGGTGGACTGGACACCCTTCCTGTGGACCTGGAGTGATCAAATAGGCCTGCCTTTAATACTGCTCTACTTCTCCAATTGGAGGCCTACTGACTGCCGGGTATAGATTCTTTGTGTGAACTGGAGTCATGAGAAAACCCAAGCACCTATGGGCTAGCCTCTGCATGGCTTTGAAGGACTCATTTGACACAAAGGATCCCTATTCTCACTTGATGGAGGTCAGGAACCTTACAGAGGAAGGCGAGAGACCTCATCCAGGATGACTGCTTTTGTGCCAATTTGGCTTTGGATGCACACATGGGATCTTTCTTTGGATCCACCAGGTGCTGACAATCTAAGCCACAGCCTCACACTGGGCCAAGAGGCTGATTCAGACACATCCCTTTGCAAAGCAATTAAGCAAAGAGCCACAGGTGATGCCCATTCATTTCCATTTGAAAACTGTTTTCTTCAGGCTTCACAAAGGGGTGCCCTGAGGCAAAGGCCTTCCTGACATTCAGGGCCACAGAAGGATAGGTAAGCCCAAGGCCCAAAGCAGGGTTTCTCCAGGGAGACTTTCCTGGTCACACTGATATCTGAGTTTTCTGAGATGCTCACCATTCCTTTCAACTATCCAGTACATGGCCATGTCACCGAGCTTGGAGGTGGTACATATCTTGGACACAAAACCATGAGCCTATTCTGGAGAGTGGCCAGAATTCAGGAAGAAAACAGGAACTTAGGAAGATAGTAGGTGTTGCCCATCCATAAGGCAAGCCGCAGTCCATTCATAAATTGGGCAGGATGAATGCTGGGAAGCTTTCTACTAGACAGGACACATCCATTGATGCATTCTCTTTTCTAATGTCTACAACCAGGGACACAGTGGAATACACAAACATAGAAACACTCGCCTTGTCAAAAGCCTTACTAGAAACAGTCCACTCCAAACCAAACAAACCGCCTTTCCTTCCTATTCTCAGAACATGAGACAAAACCACAAACTCACACCCACACCCACAAAGGCACCTCCTTCCAAGTTGGTCTGTGACTACCCGGAGTGTCGTCTGACTGGTGGGCCCATACTATGTTCCCCCGAAAGGGCCTGTCCTGTCTCACATCTGGCCTCCTTGGCCAACTCTGTGAAGTTGTCAGGAGCCAGCGGTGAGCCACTACCTGCTTTCTCTGGAAAGGCCCCTCTGCAGAGCTTTCCTGGCATTTGGCAATCCTCACCTCAGTGGGTACCAAGAAAGACTGACTCTGTCCTTGGTAAATCCAAACAAGTGAGCCCACTGGGACTGGGACTGGGACTGGCTCTGGGTGCCTGGCTTCCTGGATCCCAAGTTCAGAGAGTTCCATCACCAAGGAAGTGAGGTGAGGTCACTTCCTTCAGGAACTGAATGAGGTCACTGCCTTGGCAACCACTGTGTCCTAACAGTTGCTTCCAAGGCTCCCATGAGATGGAGGCTGCCCCTCCTTCCTGTGACACCTTCACAAGTTAGAATGGAATATCAACCATAGGCACCAAGGAACAGCTCTCCACACAGGCCTGCTTTGGTCCATCTTGTCTACATTAAGAAGAGAGAGGCTCATTCAGACACATCCCTTCATCCCGACCAGGAGGTTTGCCATGGAAGATGACTTCTGCTCTCTCAGGTCCTTCATAGCTGCCTACATCTTCTCCAGGGATCATTTCTGCATGGACCTTTGAGGTTCTCAGCAGGTGGAAGATCCCCCACATTCCTGTATTGTAAGACCCACTCTGTCCCTGCTCTTCTGTAAAGTTAGATTGAGGGAACAGTCAATGGTTAGGGTTAAGAACCTGTTTGATGTGGCTTAGGAATCACTCTGCTGGATGAAGAATGGTATTGGGAACCTGCGATATTTATAATAATATATAGGTGAAATATATGTATGAAAACAGAAATCCAAGTAAGATTTGAAGGCCAGAAGGGCATTGGGCCCTTGATTGGGATACTTAGCTTTGAATGACTTTCTGCACAGATGTCTCAGATAAATCGATACACAATGGCATAGGACCTTGTACCTTGGATGATTGAATGTAGAAGAGAACATCCAGTCAAAAAGGGATAGTAGGTAGGATTAGGAAGATAGTTGGTAAGTTTTGGAAGAAGAGTGAGTATGCAATTTGGACCAAAAGTTCTTTAGCAATAGGGTGTCGGTTAGAGAGTGAATGTAAACGTCAGCACATGTGAAGAGTCAGTCACAATGATGAACTGGGGAACATATGTAGGAAAGCAGATATCAATAGAGACATTAGGAAATCAGGCAAAGTATAAAGTGAGTGAGTGGATTAGACATTTTCAACAGGGTTGAGGTTGAATATATCATCTTAGTAAGAAACAAATGTGTAGTCACCAATAGCATTGACATTTGAGAGCATTAGGCAACCTGGACAAGGATGTTTTTAGTAATCCATGCTCACTTTCCAATGAGGCTTTGGTGCAATCATAAGTGTGACCTTTGCATTTTGTGTCCAGAATATCACTGTGATAAAATGTATATGTAGATCAGGTGACATGAGTGTTTCTTCCACCATTTCTGGGAGTAATATGTTGAAGACATATAAATTAGCCTTTGGGGGTACAAATAGGTGTACCCTGGGTCTATGAATATAGAGATAATGCATGAATAGACCATACTGTGAATAAATATTATAACAGGTTCCAATTTATATAATGGATTGCATTGATATCTGAAAATATATAGGAAATCTAATATTGATACACAACCATTCATTCTAACCAGTTATACATCTAATGGTGATATTGGGGTTATGGTTTACCATGAAGGGGGTGTGAGTTTTGCTTCACAAGGGATTATGGAAATGGAAAAGAATGTGTTTGGAAAGAAGTCTCATGAAAAGACCAGTCAAGAAACGTGGAGGTATACATGTGTTCTGAAGCAGGAAGTGATTGAAAGGGAAATAAATGCCTAGAAATTTGTGAACTTGAGGATGAAATACATATCCTATGATGTGCATCAACTGAAGAAATAGTAATGTACCAGTGTTGAATAAAAATGAACGTCAAAATACACATCATGTCCCATAGGAATCTACTTGCATTCATGTTAAACTGGGTCAGTTACTGTAGAAATATTAGGATTTCAGCACTAGGAAACAAATATGTATTTCAGGTGGATGACTATTTCTGAGAATAATCTTGTGAAACGTTGATTATAAATCCACATATATGAACATGAATGAATTTAGGGAGTATATAATATGACACATACATTTCATATTTTGAAAAATCTGGAGAGTGTGTGTATGTGTGTGTGTGTGTGTGTGTATATATATATATATATATATATATATATATATATATATATATACACAAAAAAAACACACACACACAAACACAGACATTAAAGAGTAGAAATATATATGCCAATCGAAATTCATCATGAAATATTTATCATCCACAGATCCAAAAATATTTATTTTACTGAACATGTATTTATGTATCATGTTGTTCAAGTGGGAAGCTCACCTGGAGGTTGAATTCTCAGTTCCAACAGCGTTTAGGAGGAGTGATCTCTTCTCACAGTTTGTATCTGCCAAGTCAGCCACCTCACAAGAATGGACGTGGGATAGGAGGTAGGATTCTATATGTGCATGTAAAAATGCATGTTGCTGAATAGGCTACAGAGAAAGGGAGACAGGAATTCACATATTTGTTAACATTCAAAACACATGGAGAACTATTTCTATTAAATTGGACTAGATTTATAACACCTACACTTTATAATGCCAAAGGCCAGTCCAACTATACACCAGGCCTGCTCTGAACTGCCTGTATTTCTATTCTGTTTGAGTTATTTTTCTCCATCACATTAGTATTCGTAGTCACAATCTAGTAGGGTATGGGTTAGTGTCAGGGATTCAGTATTTCGAACGGAAAATAGGAAAATGAATCCAATGTGTAGGCCAATATGTGCTACAAAAAAAATCTTCCCACTCTCATCCAGAACATTGCCTTGACATTACCTTCACAATAAGTAAGACACAATTAGAGGAGAAGAGTTAGAAATGCTGTGAATACATATGTGGAATGGAAACTGCTCAGGAGTTCACAACCTTGGAGGTGGTAGACTAGTTTCCATGAGTAAGGGACAGGGTAAACACTCCACAAACGTGGAGCTCTGCTGGCCTAAAGACTTTGTGAGAAACTGCTTCTGAGGTTGGGCACTTGAAATATATGTTGTTTTCAGGAGCTTTAGCTTCCTTTGTAGTGAGACCATCAAACCAGGTCTGCATCTATGTGACCTGGAGGACATGGTTTCTGATTTTCCAATGAACATGAGGCAGAAGTGCTGAATTCTCTCTTTGCAGGTAAACTGTGGCCACTGTGGTCTAAGTGTCTCCCTGTGTGGTCTGTGAAGCCATTTGGTCATCCTCCACTTTTCCTGGTGTTTCTTGCTGCTGCACTGGAGTTTGGAATTTGCTTCAGGAAATACAAGGAGTTCAACTGGGACACAGTGCTGGAGGGAGTTCTGCCACTTGTGGTGTGTCAAGGTCCTAAAAGAATGCACCAGCCAGGCTTCTATCCCACAGAGCTTGCCCCCTTGACCATAGCAACCTGATTCTGAACATTGCCCTGAAACCTCTCCATATAACAAGATGCCTTTACATAGAAGGGTCTGCTCACTGCACCATGTCAGTCACAAGCCATTTGGAAGCCAATGGCAGATCCACATGGCCCCACCACAGATGTTTTATCACACACCTGCACACCACTGCTCTAGGCCCACTACTCAGCAGGCCCCAACTTACTGGCATCTCTGTTTTACACCATTTTCATGAAACCCAGTCAATCAAGGCACTGTCTGGTACACTCATGATCAGCAACAGGACATCCAAAGGTTCTCCAGTGCCACCTGGTCATGGGAATTTCAAAAATGTCATGGTATTTATCTAGCTAGCCATTTTTAAAGGATGAAGTTGGAGGCACTGTGGGTTTCCATTCCTTCAGGAACCATTAAATGGTGAGGAAGCTCATTTCAACGAAAGCTCTGGGGAACTCTCACAAACAAGGCTTCCCAAAGAGTGGCCAAAAGGTCACAGGAAGCCAGGCCCATTGAGGTCTACAATGTGAGGTCCACGTGTGTTTGGACTCTCCACGATGGCTGCCAGGTCTTTTAGAATAAAATCATGTGATATCCGGGCTGAGATTCCCAGTGCTCTGTGGAAAGCCAGCCTGGGCCTAGATCTCAGTTTCCAAGGGCGACTCTCATGCGTGGCCTCCTAACATCCCGACACAATTCACGGCAATACTTCTCTGAGGTCAGTTCCAGAACTCAGTCTCCAAGGGGAATCACACCAGAGTTCAAGCCCAGGTGGACCCAGTCATCTCTTCCCACTGCCACACCACAATTCAAACCAAAACACTGCCACATGGCCCTCATCTTCTTCCATATAGACACTCATCATAACCTCTGGCTGGAGGTTTCCATGAGGGGCACAGCCCAAGACAGTGTCCACAATAAGCTCCCTTGCCTCTCATTTGCCTAATGTCAGGGTGGACTGGACACCCTTCCTGTGGACCTGGAGTGATCAAATAGGCCTGCCTTTAATACTGCTCTACTTCTCCAATTGGAGGCCTACTGACTGCCGGGTATAGATTCTTTGTGTGAACTGGAGTCATGAGAAAACCCAAGCACCTATGGGCTAGCCTCTGCATGGCTTTGAAGGACTCATTTGACACAAAGGATCCCTATTCTCACTTGATGGAGGTCAGGAACCTTACAGAGGAAGGCGAGAGACCTCATCCAGGATGACTGCTTTTGTGCCAATTTGGCTTTGGATGCACACATGGGATCTTTCTTTGGATCCACCAGGTGCTGACAATCTAAGCCACAGCCTCACACTGGGCCAAGAGGCTGATTCAGACACATCCCTTTGCAAAGCAATTAAGCAAAGAGCCACAGGTGATGCCCATTCATTTCCATTTGAAAACTGTTTTCTTCAGGCTTCACAAAGGGGTGCCCTGAGGCAAAGGCCTTCCTGACATTCAGGGCCACAGAAGGATAGGTAAGCCCAAGGCCCAAAGCAGGGTTTCTCCAGGGAGACTTTCCTGGTCACACTGATATCTGAGTTTTCTGAGATGCTCACCATTCCTTTCAACTATCCAGTACATGGCCATGTCACCGAGCTTGGAGGTGGTACATATCTTGGACACAAAACCATGAGCCTATTCTGGAGAGTGGCCAGAATTCAGGAAGAAAACAGGAACTTAGGAAGATAGTAGGTGTTGCCCATCCATAAGGCAAGCCGCAGTCCATTCATAAATTGGGCAGGATGAATGCTGGGAAGCTTTCTACTAGACAGGACACATCCATTGATGCATTCTCTTTTCTAATGTCTACAACCAGGGACACAGTGGAATACACAAACATAGAAACACTCGCCTTGTCAAAAGCCTTACTAGAAACAGTCCACTCCAAACCAAACAAACCGCCTTTCCTACCTATTCTCAGAACATGAGACAAAACCACAAACTCACACCCACACCCACAAAGGCACCTCCTTCCAAGTTGGTCTGTGACTACCCGGAGTGTCGTCTGACTGGTGGGCCATACTATGTTCCCCCAAAAGGGCCTGTCCTGTCTCACATCTGGCCTCCTTGGCCAACTCTGTGAAGTTGTCAGGAGCCAGCGGTGAGCCACTACCTGCTTTCTCTGGAAAGGCCCCTCTGCAGAGCTTTCCTGGCATTTGGCAATCCTCACCTCAGTGGGTACCAAGAAAGACTGACTCTGTCCTTGGTAAATCCAAACAAGTGAGCCCACTGGGACTGGGACTGGGACTGGCTCTGGGTGCCTGGCTTCCTGGATCCCAAGTTCAGAGAGTTCCATCACCAAGGAAGTGAGGTGAGGTCACTTCCTTCAGGAACTGAATGAGGTCACTGCCTTGGCAACCACTGTGTCCTAACAGTTGCTTCCAAGGCTCCCATGAGATGGAGGCTGCCCCTCCTTCCTGTGACACTTTCACAAGTTAGAATGGAATATCAACCATAGGCACCAAGGAACAGCTCTCCACACAGGCCTGCTTTGGTCCATCTTGTCTACATTAAGAAGAGAGAGGCTCATTCAGACACATCCCTTCATCCCGACCAGGAGGTTTGCCATGGAAGATGACTTCTGCTCTCTCAGGTCCTTCATAGCTGCCTACATCTTCTCCAGGGATCATTTCTGCATGGACCTTTGAGGTTCTCAGCAGGTGGAAGATCCCCCACATTCCTGTATTGTAAGACCCACTCTGTCCCTGCTCTTCTGTAAAGTTAGATTGAGGGAACAGTGTATGGTTAGGGTTAAGAACCTGTTTGATGTGGCTTAGGAATCACTCTGCTGGATGAAGAATGGTATTGGGAACCTGCGATATTTATAATAATATATAGGTGAAATATATGTATGAAAACAGAAATCCAAGTAAGATTTGAAGGCCAGAAGGGCATTGGGCCCTTGATTGGGATACTTAGCTTTGAATGACTTTCTGCACAGATGTCTCAGATAAATCGATACACAATGGCATAGGACCTTGTACCTTGGATGATTGAATGTAGAAGAGAACATCCAGTCAAAAAGGGATAGTAGGTAGGATTAGGAAGATAGTTGGTAAGTTTTTGGAAGAAGAGTGAGTATGCAATTTGGACCAAAAGTTCTTTAGCAATAGGGTGTCGGTTAGAGAGTGAATGTAAACGTCAGCACATGTGAAGAGTCAGTCACAATGATGAACTGGGGAACATATGTAGGAAAGCAGATATCAATAGAGACATTAGGAAATCAGGCAAAGTATAAAGTGAGTGAGTGGATTAGACATTTTCAACAGGGTTGAGGTTGAATATATCATCTTAGTAAGAAACAAATGTGTAGTCACCAATAGCATTGACATTTGAGAGCATTAGGCAACCTGGACAAGGATGTTTTTAGTAATCCATGCTCACTTTCCAATGAGGCTTTGGTGCAATCATAAGTGTGACCTTTGCATTTTGTGTCCAGAATATCACTGTGATAAAATGTATATGTAGATCAGGTGACATGAGTGTTTCTTCCACCATTTCTGGGAGTAATATGTTGAAGACATATAAATTAGCCTTTGGGGGTACAAATAGGTGTACCCTGGGTCTATGAATATAGAGATAATGCATGAATAGACCATACTGTGAATAAATATTATAACAGGTTCCAATTTATATAATGGATTGCATTGATATCTGAAAATATATAGGAAATCTAATATTGATACACAACCATTCATTCTAACCAGTTATACATCTAATGGTGATATTGGGGTTATGGTTTACCATGAAGGGGGTGTGAGTTTTGCTTCACAAGGGATTATGGAAATGGAAAAGAATGTGTTTGGAAAGAAGTCTCATGAAAAGGACCAGTCAAGAAACGTGGAGGTATACATGTGTTCTGAAGCAGGAAGTGATTGAAAGGGAAATAAATGCCTAGAAATTTGTGAACTTGAGGATGAAATACATATCCTATGATGTGCATCAACTGAAGAAATAGTAATGTACCAGTGTTGAATAAAAATGAACGTCAAAATACACATCATGTCCCATAGGAATCTACTTGCATTCATGTTAAACTGGGTCAGTTACTGTAGAAATATTAGGATTTCAGCACTAGGAAACAAATATGTATTTCAGGTGGATGACTATTTCTGAGAATAATCTTGTGAAACGTTGATTATAAATCCACATATATGAACATGAATGAATTTTAGGGAGTATATAATATGACACATACATTTCATATTTTGAAAAATCTGGAGAGTGTGTGTATGTGTGTGTGTGTGTGTGTGTATATATATATATATATATATATATATATACACAAAAAAAAACACACACACACAAACACAGACATTAAAGAGTAGAAATATATATGCCAATCGAAATTCATCATGAAATATTTATCATCCACAGATCCAAAAATATTTATTTTACTGAACATGTATTTATGTATCATGTTGTTCAAGTGGGAAGCTCACCTGGAGGTTGA